>NW_016807895.1:374229-380379 GCF_001698545.2 Rhinopithecus bieti
AAAAAAAAAAAAAAAAAAAAGAAAGAAAAGAAAAAAAAAAGTTTAAGACATAGTTCTAGTTACTGAGATTGCTTCTAATCTATAAAGTTGTTTTTGCAAGCAGGTGATTTAAGGTAATCTGAAATGGTATTATAAATATATTTACTAGTAATTCTTAACAATCTAAATTGAGTACCTTATCAAAATTTCTCTTTAGTTGTGCACTTTAAATATTCTTGCTTGATAAGTATAGAAATGTCACCACTACTAGTATAAATTTTGATAATTTATAGCAGTAATATTTTGATTAATGTAATTCAGATGTGAAATGAGTTTAACCACACTTACTTGTCATACTCATTTTCATTTAAAAAGTGCTCAAAGAAGCTCAGAAGCAAAAGTATGTTCAAATCACAATTGTTTCACATTCTTATCTTTGTCCAGTTATAAAAGCAGGAATAAAAATGTACATCAAAGTATATGGCCAAGGTTTTACTCCAAATAATTTCAATATATGCATCCTGTGCTATTCCCTAACTGGAACACTTGATATGAATTCTTGTGGTCATTGGTCTTCAAATATTAGCAATACTTTGTAACTTCTCCCAAGTATAAATTCTCCACTGACTTTATTTCTTCCACATATTACCTAGCTAGCTTTGCTAAAGAGGTTAAAATGTTAAAATGTGCTTTATGAAGGTAAATGTGGAATTTACCTTTCTTTACCTACTATAAAATTATCTCAGTTGAAACTGGTTGTCATAAATCAATGGAACATCAGCTCAGGTGTTAAAGCTTTCTAATAGAGGAAATGCTGCTCATATTTTTGTGATACCATTGAGTATCTTTTTCCTGTTTTCAAGAGGCAGATCTCCCTATATCATTATTTAACACAAATTGTGTGTGTGTCTGTGTGTGTGTGTGCGCGTGCACTTTTGAGTGGGACATTTTATATGTTGAATCTTAAATAAATTCAATACTCATTGCCTTATTCAATTAAAACAGCTGTTAAGTGAATTTTTAAAAGGTTGTTGCTATGCCAATATCAGTTCTGGCATTTATAACTCAGTGCTAATTTTATCACACCAGTGTTATCAAATTTAAAAAGACATTGTTCTACCATCCATTTCCCCATTTATTAGATGAACATTCAATACTCACCCTGTGACAAGCACTACAGTGAGGTATGCTTGGATGACCAGTGTTTTTTTCTGGGATAAGCTCTAGGTTTTTGGACATATCTGTATTATTTCCTGTTTTATAAAAAAATAATAACCACAAAATTGCTGAGTCTTTATTAGGAGAAATCTTCTGAGGTCTTTATTCATCTGGATGAAACTGTATCACTTAAAATAATATTAGAAAGTCTTGCTGGGAATGTTTTAGAGTTGTGTCGCTGTATTCTAGATAATATAAAATAAAATAAGCTTCTACCCTTTTGAATTCATAGTCAGCATTTGTTCTTATGAGGATATCCTTTCTCCCCATTCCCACCACCAAAGAGCAGTGCACCTGTTTAATGGTAAAGACTTCTTAACACAGTTTATCAGCTAATTTAATCAGGTTGGATACTGCCCAAGGAAACGCACCAAACTCTCCTGCCCTGGAATTCTGATTTAGAAAACTGCTGAAAAACAGATAATGATCGCCCCAATTATAAGTTTAAAAGTACCTAATTGTGGGATGAAACATATCAGGGGAGCTATAGAAGACAGCTGGTCTTGTTTATGAAAAGAAAGAAGGGGATAGAACAGCTGTCCATGAAAAACGATGTAGCTCCTTGGGGAAAGGTGGGACTCCTAGATACTGATATCTTGATTCCAAACACCTCCTCTTGACTTGAGACAGTATAACAATTCATGTTCCCTAAAATTAAAACATTCTTGACTATAAAAATGAATTTGTTTCCTGAAAATAGCTGCAAATAATGTGCAAAAGTCTATTGAATTCAAATGTGAGTAAACTGTTGATGATTCATCAAATTACAAGTTAAGGGATCTTTTATTTACCTCTAGGCACAATATCATAAATATTGCTGTCATTCAGCAATGAAGGGGACAATGTTAGACTATAGTATTTTAGCGATTCGTTTTGTCAATTTTTAAGCAGAAAGAGGAGTTGCAACCTATTTGGAGAAATGGTTTCATTATGAAAATATCCTCAAATTTCTCTGAGAGTGACTGTAGCTCATTCTGATGGGTAAATGTTTGAATGATTTTAAACCACACAAAGTTTGTCCTTGGTCTGATGGTCTTCTTCTATAGACAGCCACAAAGGACTTTGGTCTTATCAATTTTCAGCTGTTAATGATGGGTAACCGAAAACATAAGTATAATATATATATTATGCTCCGGAATGTAAAGATAAAGTTACATTTTGAGTCAAGCTACATTCACCAAGGAGTTTTTCATGGGAAGAAATGTTTATATCTTTTTTAAAAGAATATATTAAAAGTTGCTGAGTTTCCACAACCTGTTCCTGACAGCTACTTCAGTGTAAGTAATACATCATGGGGGTGATGGCAATCTGATGATGTATTGGAACTATACATCATTGAGGTGACGGTGCTTTAATGACGGATGAGTAATACATCTTCAGGTAAAGCTCTCAAATTTAGGCCTGCCTGGAAAATAGAGTTTCTGGAAGAAGAAAACATCTTATCAACTTTATAAAAGAATGCCTATAATAAAACATAGCTTGCTAAATTGGAGGGACGTAAGCTTGAATGCAAAAATGAGACATCATAATTTCCTATTTTAAATGTACATACTCCTTTTTTTCTTATTTAACATGTTTCCTGCAGGTTAAAACACCCTCCACATTAAAAGAGGTTTCCATTTATTTTCGTCTCTTCATACTTCATTTACCCATCACTTCGATATTTATCATTGTGTATTCCTTTCTTACTTTTTTCTTGGAACTGGAAAACATTTCTTTTCAGAAAAGTGACTTTCTTCCTAAAATAAGAATTTCATATCTCTGTACAGGTGGGAATATTATTTGACAAATACTTTTGCTTTTCAGTCTTTAATGAACCATTAAAATCACATTTTCTTGGGGTTGTGTTTCCTTTAAAAGTTTAATTTTCATCTTTACACAGATATGAAAGCAGTGATTCTTTGCTATTCATCAAATGCATGAAGAGGAAAATTTAAAAACAAACTAAACCAACAAATAAGCAAAATTGCATAAAATAGGCACATTTTACTACATTTGTAAAGTATTGATGTTTAGGATTATTTTAGTACTTAAAATTTAGTACTTAAAAATTATGTACATGCACATACATTCATCTCTATGTGCATTTATGTATGTGTACATGTGTAATATACACACATGCACATGTAATGCACACATGCACATATACCTACTGTTACCGAATATATTGTTGGAGAAGACTTCAGCAATATACTGCATTTTTATGTTTTTCTTTTTTTATTTACTTTTCCAATTTAAAATGAAATCTATTCAAACAAAACTAAGTTTGAGGATAGCTGTACAGGAAGCACAGAATACAAGGCCATTCCTTTGGTCGGTGTTACAAAGCAGCAAAATCAGAGGGTTGTTTATATGGGCAAAAACAGAGAAACTGAATAGCATCATAGTGTTTCTAAGCAAGACTAGCATTCAGTGTTCCCCTTAGCTTACTCATTCTGATCTAAATTTTTGAATGATTTTAAACCAAACAAAACTGGTCATTGGTCTAATGGTCTTCTTCTGTAGACAGACTCATAGGACTTTGACGTTTCACTGAAAAATCAACTTTCAAAAAGAAGATTAACAGGAGAAAAGACATACAACCTTACTTAACATGTATCTACTGCATATTTAAAATAGATTATTATCTTCTACCCGCATTAAAAAGCAAAAGCATATTAACATTAGATAATCTTTAAAATACTTAAACTGTCAGTATCTATGAAAGTACAGATTTAATCTCAAAATTTAAGGAAAAAGACTACTAAAATGATACATTTCAAATATGTAAATTATAGTCATATTAGCATAAATCCCCAACAATCTTGAACAGGACTTGGTGAAGTTGATGACAAGTATTTCTTTACCAAAATATTATAATCAGACTGGCTATAGAAAGTAAAATATAAGGTGATGATGTGTGCCATGTGCCTAACTCTGGATGCAACATGTTGGAAATGTCCTCTGTCTCACATTGGGAATCTTATCTCAGATTTGCCTCTGTGTCCATTTATATAGGAGTTTCTCCAAAATGAAAACTATGACCTGGCTAGTCTGCTGTTATAAGATAAATCCATAACCTGAGTCTGGGATTAGAAAATTGATTTCTTTGACTTTTTTCTTTACTCTAAATTTGATCTAGGAATTATATTTTTCTCTCCTTGTTTACTGAATTGCTCCTAAAAAGGAGAGAAGCTAGCCAAAGGAAATATGCAAACTGAAGCAAGTGTTAGCTATAGTGCCTTAAAATAAAAGAGCAGAAGATTTACATTGCCTATGACTGAATTTTGATGAAATAATGCAAAAATTAGAGATATGATCCTTCATGGAAGTGAACAGCTGGGATAGGACATTATGACAGGACACTTCAGATGTTTGAATTTCAAATTGAACTTGCAATACATTTACAGATATATCCATTTCTCTACAGGATATTGTGGAAAATAAATGAAAAAGAGGGTTTGGCAGATTTTAGGCTCTCAGTAAATAGTAACTATAGATTATAATTCAACAAATAGAAAACCTTTGAACAGACATTCTAGATTTTTTTAAAAAATGGTATTTTCAATAAATTGAAAAAAAATACCAAGAGGAAATAACTATTGTCGAGTTTGACTAAAACAATAACAAACCAAAGAAATTTAATAAACTTAGAAACTCAAAATTAAAATCTTATTTCTTCAATTTAGGATCATACTTGCTCTACTGAATCAGGCCCTTGGTCTATCAATTTTAATATTGTAAAAGGCAGCCATTTTTTGAGGGTGAGTATATTTGTCTTTCATTATATGCCAAAAATGTGAGAAGATATTTAAGTAAGCATTTGTCTGGCTTCAAGATACAATAACTGTTGAAACACAGGTTCAAGCAAGCACAGTTGTTGATATGGTTTGGCTCTGCGTTCCCACCCAAATCTCATCTCCAGTTGTAATCCCCATATGTTGAGGGAGGAACCTGGTGGGAGGCGTTTGGATCATGAGAGCAGTTTCCCCATGCTATTCTCCCGGTTGTTTGGTAAGTGCTTCACATTTACCCTGGGCTCTCTGTCTCTCCTGCCGCCCTGTAAGACATGCCCTGCTTCACCTTCACCTTCTGCCATGATTGTAAGTTTCCTGAAGCCTACCCAGCCATGCAGAACTGTGAGTCCATGAAATCTCTTTTGTTTATAAATTACCCAGTCTCAGGTATTATCTTTATAGCAGTGTGAGAACAGGCCAATACAATAATGCTATATGATGGACTAAAATTAGGAACTCAAACAGCGAGCCCTCACACAATGGCTCACACCTGTAATTTCAGCATCTGGGAGGCCCAGGCAGAAGGATCACTTGAAGTCAGGACTTCCAGACCAGTCTGGGCAACTAAATGAACCCTAACTCTACAAAAAGTAAAATAAAATTAGCAGGGCATTATGGCATGTGCTTGTAGTCCCAGATCCTCAGGAGGCTGAGGTGAGAGGGTCACTTGAGCCCAAGAGTTCAAGATTACAGTGCGCTATCAGCATGCCACCATGCACTCCAGCCTGGGCAACAGAGCAAGACCCCATCACTAAAATTAAGAAATAAAAATAAAGAGGAAAAGAGAAAGAAACAAGAAACAGACAGAGTGTGAAAAATTGGCCAAGAGTGGTAGCTCACACCTGTAATCCCAGCACTTTGAGAGGCCAAGGTGGGTGGATCACTTGAGGTCAGAAATTTGAGACCAGCCTGGTCAATGTGGCAAAACCCCATCTCTATTAAAAATACAAAAATTAGCCTGGTGTGGTGCATGCCTGTAATCCCAGCTACTAAGGGGGCTGAGGAAGGAGAATTGCTTGTACCCAGGAAGCAGAGGTTGCAGTGAGCAGACATTGCTCCACTGCACTTCAGTCTGGGCAACAGAGTGAGATTCCATCTCAAAAAAACAAAAAATTTTGTAAAAAGGTGAAAACTTGTCACTTTGTATTGGTAGGGCTGCATGTTTTAGCTTATTGTT
>NW_016807895.1:381418-393215 GCF_001698545.2 Rhinopithecus bieti
CCATTTCTTGTTTCTCTCAGGTTTGTCAAAGATCAGATGGCTGTAGATGTGTGGTATTATTTCTGAGGACTCTGTTCTGTTCCATTGGTCTATATCTCTGTTTTGGTACCAGTACCATGCTGTTTTGGTTACTGTAGCTAACTTTCAATGAGACCTGCAGAGAGAAAATAGTGTCTTTATCCTTCAATTCAAAATTCCTTAAATGAGAATTTGCTTGATTCAGCTTGAATCTAGTATAAACACTTTGCCCCATCCAATATTTCCTATGTACTGAGATTGTACAGACACAGTTATCAGAGTCAATCCCTTAAATTGAGGAATGGTGTTCATAGGTTGGTTAACTTACCAATTGTTTTTACTATAAGTAAGAGTACACATTTTCCTTATGTTGGAGTCTCTCTTCGTAGTGTTTGAAAATTTGTCTGAACTGTTTGAGTGATCCAAGAAACACAGTTTTAAGGTGCACTAACACTTAGAGAGGTCATGTAATCTAAGCTATGATCAAATTAATTGAAAATAAAATCAAAGAAAATTGATTTTAAATGGTCAGGATTATAGCATATACAAGAAACACCCAGCCTGTTCCCAGCACGGTGGCTCACGCCTATAATCCCAGCACTTTGGGAGGCCAAGGCAGGCAGATCAGGAGGTCAAGAGACTGAAACCATCCTGGCCAAAATGGTGAAACCCTGTCTCTACTAAAAATACAAAAATAACCTGGGTGTGGTGGCGAGTACCTGTAGTCCCAGCTACTCGGGAAGCTGAGACAGGAGAATTGCTTGAACACCAGAGGCGGAGGTTGCAAGCAGAGGTTGCAGTGAGCCAAGACAGTGCCACTGCACTCTAGTCTGAGGACAGAGTGAGACTCCATCTCTAAATAAATAAATAAATAAATAAATAAATAAATAAATAAAAAGAAACACCCAACCAGGCGAGGTGGCTCATGCCTGTAATCCCAACACTTTGGGAGGCAAAGCAGGTGGATCACGAGGTCAGGAGTTCAAGACTAGCCTGGCCAAGATGAGGAAATCCCATCTCTACTAAAAATACAAAAATTAGCCGAGCATGGTGGCACATGCCCATAATCCCAGCTACTCGGGAGACTGAGGCAGGGAATCGCTTAAGCTCCGGAAGCAGAGGCGGAGGTTGCAGTGAGCTGAGATTGCACCGTTGCACTTTAGCCTGGGCAACAGAGCAAGATTCCGTCTCAAAAAAAAAAAAAAAAAAAAAAAAAAAAAGGAAACACCCTACATCAGTGGTCCTCAACCATTTTGGCACCAGTGACTGGTTTCAGAGAAGACAATTTTTTATGAGCCATGTCAAGGGATGGTGTTGGGATGATTCAAATGCATTACATTTATTGTGCGCTTTATTTCTATTATTATTACATTGCAATATATAATGAAACAGTTATAAAACTAACCATAATGTAGAATCAGTGGGAGCCCTGAGCTTGTTTTTCTGCAACTAGATGGGGGTGATGGGGCACAGTGACACCCAAAGTATGTTGCTTATGTCCCTCCTATGCTGTAATCTTGTTTTAGTTGCTTTCACTGAAGAAAACCCTGCTTCACAAAGACAGGATGTTGATAATGGAAGTAGGTTTTTCAGTGCTTTTGTTGCAATCTCAGGATATTCTGCCTTTAATCCAGAACATATGGAGAGTTGAAGTTGTCTCAAACATACTTTTAGGACCACTGTCATTTGTGATCTGAAGCAGCTGATCCTCTCCTAGTAGAGACAAAATTGATTCACCTGGCTTATTTACAAATAAATAGCAGATCCATTTCTTCCCAGTTTGAGAGTCTTTTGTATTTGGGAAGTAAGGCCCAACCTCTTTTGAAAGCTGAGATTGGTGATCATGCACCAACTGGGAGAAAGAAGACCCTGGCTCAGTCTCTTTCAAGATCTCTGCTAATGTTTGAAACATGTCAGAAATCCCAGTGTTTATTCGTTCCCCCATAATACCAGCTTGGCTTTGAAAGCAGCCACTTTATCTGCCCACTTGAACCCAGTTGTTGCTCGTCATGACAGCCACACTGTGCATATACCACCACAAAATGACCAATTCAGTTTTCCTGATATGTAATCATTCAAAGACTCTAATCGTTCTGCATCTGTGATGTTGGTTGGCAACAAAAGTGCACATAACATATACTCATGCACATCTTGCTATAAAATCTATCACATGAAAACAAGCATTGTTGCCTTGTTGTCAACATCGGTAGATTTGTCAACCTGGATTGCATGCCATGGTGACTCATTAATCCTCTCTAACAACTGTATGTCAATATCCTCTACTATTTCATCAGTTCATTTAATTATGTTGCTAGCTGATAGAGGAACACATGCCACCTTCTGAACTACAGTCTCTCTTAAAAGTTCATGACAAATGTTCTTAATAGCAAGCAAGATAAACTCTTCAGCAAAGGTAAAGGGCTTCTTAGATTTAGCAATGCAGGTAGCCGCTAAGAATTTTTGCTCTCAGTACAGACACATTTGATGAAGTGGTGGCCTTCAGTAACTGCTTCTGTTCTTCGTGGTTACGTTTTATTCATTAAAAAAAGTCCAAAGTCTTGTCTTTTGACACAGGACGTCTCCATGTGGCAAAACAGTTTTGAAGGTTTCATGACTTCATTGGATAGCCAGTCGCCACATAGTATACAAAGTGTGCCTGTAGGATGTAAATCACCTGTTGCAATGAACCCATACTTTAAGTAGGACTTGGTAGGTAGGCATACGCTTCTAAATACAGCTTTATTTTTCGTGGTCATGTTAGAGTCTTCTGTTGTTGCATCATTGGGTTTTCTCCCTTTTCAAATAAACTCCCCAGTGATGTTTGTTTTTCACTTGTTCTGGCTAGGGTTAGCTTGGGAGCTTAAAAAAGATAAAAACTGTGACTAGTATTTCTCACAGTGTGGGAAAGTGGCACAGGTGGAAGTGGTAGATAAAATAATGGGCAGACCACACACGGACTAAAATAAGTGTTGGATTCTTATGTAAAGTATGCCACCAGCTGCAACTTGTCACTTGTCACTCACTGATAGGGTTTTGATATGAGTCTGCAAGAATTGATGTATTATGGTCTCTGTGCAGTTGATTTATTATGGTCTCTGTGCAGTTAAACCTCTCTGCTAATGTTAACCTGTATTTGCAGCTGCGTCCCAGCGCTAGCATCGCCACGTCAGTACCATCTCAAATCATCAGGCATCATTAGATTCTCATAAGTAGCACACAACCTAGATCCCGCACATGCACAGTTAACAATAGGGTTCCAGTTCCTATGAAAATCTAATGCCACTGCTGATTTGACAGTAGGTGAAGCTCAGGCAGTAACATGAGCGTCAGGGAACAGCTGTAAATGCAGACGAAGCTTCACTCCACTCACCTGCCACTTGCCTCCTGCTGTGTGGTCCAGAGCCTAACGGGCCAGGGTCTAGTATTAGTCCTCAGCCCAGGGCTTGGAGACCCCTACCTTACATCAGATATGACCATCTTCTACAGCAATTATAGCCAGATGAAGTTATGAAGCATGGGTTCTTCAAATTATAAATAAAAACTTTTGTAAAAATAAATATTCCTGTGTCTAAATGCAGAACAATTAAGAAAGAAAAGGTACCATTTATCAAGAGGGAGAAAAAAAGTAACAATAAATATTTCAGTACCCTATCTGCAGAATGCACTGCTCTGTAGGAATCACCAGAAAAGGAAAACCAAATCCTGAAAGGGCAGCTCGTTGGTGTAAGTTTAATTTAAATAATTTAATAATTTAACTCTAAGAGGCACATAAAACTGAGACACGAGGCCAAGAGACAAAATTGTGTGCATGTATCCATACACTCTAATTCTTTGGTCCTTGATTTCATTTAGTCTCTGGTGGCTTTTTAGCTTTGCCTTCACATTTTAAGAAGAACAAAATGTGTAATACATATGCATTTGCTGCTGCAGAATGCAATTCAAACTGTTTAAAGAAAAATTATTCAGGACACTTGTTAAAATAGCAATGCAGACTTTATTCTGGACTATCAGAATAAGTATAGGGACTACTGCAATGAAGTTTTGCAGTGGGTGAGAGAAACTGGGCTCAATTCCAAACACAAAAACAAAAGGTGTGAGTTTATAGCCAAGAAGCTGGGCAAGGGTAAGTGGATGAAAAATTACTAGTTGGAAACTTCAGAGGGAAGGCAGAACTTTGGTTTCATTACCTAGTAGGATTCTTGCTGAAGGCCAACCAGCATGATCAGATATTAAGTGCTGGGGATGCTGGCTAAACCAGCTTTATAGGATTCTTGCGAAAACTGGGCTCTTGGAGGACATGCCCAAGGATGGGGCCTATATTGAAACTCAGAGGGGACTGTCTAAGGTTTGGTCCAAAAGAGTATCTTTGTCAAAATCTATCTAACTTGAGAGAGAACATTAAAATAACACAGCTCTGTAAGATGAAAAATTAGCTGGAAGCGGTGGCTCACGCCTGTAATCCCAACACTTTGGCTGAAGCAGGCGGGTCGTGAGGTCAGGAGATCAAGACCATCTTAGTTAACACGGTGAAAACCTGTCTCTACTAAAAACATGAAAAAAAAAATTAGAGGGGCCTGGTGGCAGGCGTCTGTAGTCCCAGCTACTTGGGAAGCTGAGGCAGGAGAATGGCGTGAACCCGGGAGGCGTAGCTTGCAGTGAGCTGAGATCGCATTACTGCACTTCAGCCTGGGTGACAGTGCAAGACTCCGTCTCAAAAAAAAAAAAAAAAAAAAAAAAAAAAGAAAGAAAAATTAATGAAAAGTATCTTTGGGTATTTGTAATAAAGATTTAACTGCTATGAAATATAAGCAAGATTGAGTTGTTCAGCCACTGTGAAATAAAGACAGTAATTTATTTTTCGATTGACTGATGTTTTCTGAAAATTTCAGGATGCCTTACAAATTATTGTGCATTTAATATGGTACATGCACATGTAAAATTAAAGATTATGCATTATTACATAAATGGAAAAATGTTTCATACCAAAGTTTTTCATCATTTAACAATAGAAAATGTAACACAATTTATAATGCTCTTAACAATTAAAATTTTAAACTAACAATGAGAACTTTTTTATATTAAAATTTATTAAGAAGAGAGATAACTTGTAACAAATTATGTATTATTAGGGGTCAAAAAGTACACTATGGAAGGAAAATGTACTTTGTCTCACCATCAAATTATTCAACTTGCCTTAAGTTAATGAATAGTGAATGTATTATTTATTTTTTAGCTCTTGTTTGCTAGTAAATGTTTAATTAATTTGTTTAATGTTGTAATAGGCTGGGTAATGGCCTTATAAAGATATACACATCTTAATTCTGGCAACCTATGAATGTTTCATGGAAAAGACTTTATAGACGTTATATCAAAGATCTTGGTATAGGGATATTATTCTCGATTATACAGTGGGCTCAAAATACAATTACAGGTGTCTTTACGAGGCAGAGAAAGACTTCACAGATAACAATAGAAGACAATGTGATCAGTAAAACAGATATTGGAATTTTGCAGCAACAAAACAAGACGCTGGCAGCCAGTAGAAGCCAGGAGAGGCAAGGGATGAACGCTTCCCAGAGCCTTCGGATGGATTGTGAACTCTGCTGGCAATTTTATACTTGTCAACCCTGTGATACTGTATTTGGTCTTCTGAACTTTTTTATATATGCAGCATACTTTGCAAAAGAGCATAGTTCATTAACCTGCTCACAAACTCCTTATCTCATCGCAGACTCACAAGAAGTAGTCCATGGATGCAGTCTAGGAGCACATCTTAAAGCTCATCTGCTACCTTGTGAGGTGTTTCTAGTTTATTCTCATCACTTGACATTTCTTTATCTACCAAAAGAAAGATGTGTCATTTAAAACCACAACTTTAAAAGCTTACTTTCTCCTTAAAACTTGAATTTCGGTAGCAACCATTTTATATGTTTATCATAATTTTTAAAGAAACTTTCATTTAATCTTAGGCGCTCTCAAACCTGGTTGAAATAACACTTCCACTCAACATCACTGAATTTTGGGAAGAGTCAACTTGGAAACACTATATTTAATTACTTTTAGAAATAAATGTCTTGCTTAATATAATAAAGATATCTAAACTAAGCTAAAATTCATAGATACATACATTTTATCTCACATTATCCAAGGAATGTAGTAAGTAGGTGTATAACTCTGAGCTACACTATTAATATTAAACATTACATATATATAGGAAGAAGCTTCCTATTATTGGATTGATGAATAGTAGCTAGCTGTAAATAAGAAAAGTCAATGAGTGTTGTCTTCTGTATAGATAATATGACTTAAAAAGAAGTGTGGTGCATTTACTTTGAAAGGATGTTTTGCATTTACATTTTAAAATGTGATGTATTTACTGTCAAATATGACATTTTCTTTACCAAATGTTTATTTGAAATTTATTTGGATAAAAATGACTTCTATATGGCTATAAATGTTTGTATGAAGTATAGGAGGAATCAGTGACCTTGAGGTAAATGGATTTAAAGATTATTTATTCAGGGTTAATTATAATTTAAATAGTCTCTTATAACTCTTAAAACAACCACTGTGATTTTTCTTTTTTGTAAGCTACCAATGGGATTATCATTTCTTTAAATGAACCAATTTAACAGTTGCCAGGCATTTATTCAAGGATTTCAGATCATATTTTCACTCTATTTACAAGTACTTTTGTTTATTCAAAGGGATCTGCTACAGGTCTTTATTATTTGTGAAAAACAATATTTTAAAAGATCTAACTTGTTTGTTTGTTTTTTTTTTTAGCTAATTCATCCCAGACACTATGATTACATGCACAAAACAATTTCATTATTCACATGAACATAACTAGATTTTAGGCAAATAATCAAATCTGTAATATAGATTGCCACAATCATCTATTTGCAGGAATGACTAAAAAAGTTAACTTTATAAATTCTACCATAGTATGACTTTAAATATAAAAACAATTTCAGCAATTTTAACTAAATAATATAGGCCCCAGAAGTTACACATGCCTAGGTACATGCATAGCTATAAACAGGCAAATCTAGGACTACAGAGCTAATTTTCTACCTTTAAAAATTTTTTTATTTTATATATCACAATGTCACAAAAAGTTAACTCTTTTGTATGCTCAAGAGCCCTAGATATTATTCAGTCAAATAATGGTCAATATTGTTTTTTGAAAAATTTTCCTCTCAGGCAAGTTATCCAGATTTTATATAAAGAACAAAGACTTTTCATATACATTTAAATTTTTATTCCTTCTACGTAAATCAGCAGACTGTGTAGTATACAAATTTGTAGCATTTCTTTTATAACCAGGATAAATGTAAGACTGGCTCATGAAAATAAAACGCAGTTAAATTTCATTTATTTTTCTAGGTGATGCACAGGGATCTAAATATAAGCTTGGGTATTCCTTCCAACCGCTCTTAATTAAACCATTCATGCAAATGTTATCATCTGTAGGATAAGTATTATAGCTCTCTGTATTTAGCTTCTCCCTTCTCCTCACTCCTTTCCTTCATGTGGTCATCAATATTTCTTTAATGTCTATCATATACCTGGTGTTATAAGCAGATCCCAGTGATATCCTAACAAATAATCTAGACTAAACACACCTTCACTTTTTGCAATGTATTTATAGATTGGATTATTTTAGGAAAGACACACCTGTAATATTACTCAGAACTATCAAACTATTCATAAAGAAATTTTTACATTTTCATTAGATGTCTGCAGGAAAAGCAGTGTAAATATTTAGTGTTAAGGTTAGAAATTTATTGTGGCGATAGTATCACAAAGAAAACAATGTCTTAACTTCAGAAATATATAAAATTTGATTCTCCAAACTAGGTGTTGTACCTGATATTCAAGTCTTTAATACTTAAAAGTACTTAGAACAATTAAATATAAATAAAAGACTTTGTCTCTGTTTACTAATAAAGGTTGACCTTTTCCTTCTAAATTATTAAGGGAAGTGTATTAACTTGTATAACGTACATTATTTCACTCTACAAAATAAAATGACATTAAAATTATCACTTTTTGGTTGCCAGAAGGTTAAAGTAACTGTCTGGCTAGAACATTATATGTGTGTGTGTGTTTGTGTGTATGTGTTTGTGTGTTTGTGTAAATAAATGACCATATAATGGATAGCTTAGGAAATGTACGTCACTGACTTGCATTAATTGAAGAAATGATTTGTTGGAATAAACGACATGACAAAAATGTAGGTTTATGATTTCCGAACAGAATAAATAAAAGGCTGTATGAAGAATATTAAAAGTACAGTCATATGCTGCTTAACTACAAGTATACATTCTGATAATTGCATCATTAGGCAATTTTGTTGGGCAAACATCATAGAGTGTACTTACACAAACCTAGATGCTATAGCCCACTACACTCCTACACTCCTATGCTATATGGTATAACCTATTGGTCCTAGACTGCAAACTAGTACATCATATCACTGTCCTGAATACTGTAGGCAATTGTAATATCAGGGTAAGTATATGTGTATCTAAACATTTCTAAACAGAGAAAGAATACAGTAAGAAGACAGTATAGAACATAAAAATGATGCCATTGCTGTTAGTGTTTTAGTCATGAAGTCTTTGCCCATGCCTATGTCCTGAATGGTATTGCCTAGGTTTTCGTAAGCCAAAATTAACAAATGGAATCTCATTAAACTGAAGAGCTCCTGCACAGCAAAAGAAACTATCATCAGAGTGACCATGAAACCTGTAGAATAAGAGAAATTTTTGCAATCCATCCATCTGACAAAGGACTAACATCCAGAATCTACAAAGAACTTAAACAAATTTACAAGAAAAAAAATAACCCCATCAAAAATGGGCAAAGGATATGAACAGACACTTCTCAAAAGAAGATGTTTATGTGGGCAACAAACATGAAAAAAGCTCATCATCACTGGTCATTAGAGAAATGCAAATCAAATCCTCAATGAGATACCATCTCACACCATTTAGAATGGTGATCATTAAAAAGTCAGGAAACAGCAGATGCTGGAGAGGGTGTGGAGAAATAGGAACACTTTTCCACTATTGGTGGGAGTGTAAATTAGTTCAACCATTGTGGAAGACAGTGTGGTGATATCTCAAGGATCTAAAACTAGAAATATCATTTTACCCAGCAATCACATTACTGGGTATATACTCAAAGCATTATAAATCATTCTACTATAAAGACACATGCACATATATGTTTATTGCAGTGCTATTAACAATACCAAAGACTTGGAACCAACCCAAAAGCCCATCAATGATAGACTGGATAAAGAAAATATGGCTCATATACACCATGGAATACTATACAGCCATAAAAAGGATGAGTTTATGCCTTTTGAAGGGACATGGATGAAGTTGGTAATCATTCTCAGCAAACTAACACAGGAACAGAAAATCAAAAACCATATGTTCTCACTCATAAGTGGGAGTTGAACAATGAGAACACATGGACACAGAGAGGGGAACGTGACACACTGCGGCCTGTCAGGTGGCGGTGGGCAAGGGGAGGGATAGCATTAGGAGAAATACCTAATGTAGATGGCGGGTTGATGGGTGCAGCAATCCACCATTTTGTGCAGAATGTGCACAAAATGCAGAATGTAACAAACCTGCATATTCTGCACATGTATACCAGAACTTAAAGTATAATTAAAAAAAAAAAAAAGAAAGAAAGAAAGAAAGAAATGCAGTTGACAAATCAAGGAGAGATCGGAGCCAGTCTTCTCTATGAGGAAACTCATTAGTTGGACTTTTTCCACTCCACGAAAATGCAAGCAGGGCTGCAGAGTTCCGGGAGCTTCCATCTCCAACCATAAAGAATAGGGAACCTGCTGTGAAGGCACAGTGTAAACATGTAACAGCTACTTGGTTTTGTTCTAAAACCCCAGGGGTTTTCCCACTCAATGGGAAAGCTCCCCTCATGTTTTCCAACCACCAGGTCCAATCTCTTCGTGAAGAGCCATGACCAAGAGAACAGGATTGCTTGGCTGGAAGGGATCTTAGAAATCTCAAAGTGGTTGAGAGTTTGCTCTTTGGTGTCGATCTTCCTAGTTTCCAGTTCCATTTTTGCAACTGGGTGTAAGTCTTTGAACAAGTGATTTGGCTTCTCCAAACCTCACTTTCCACATGTGTAAAAGAGGAATTATAATATATACAGTGGATTTTGTGAGGATTAAGTGAGAGGATTAGATGCTTGTAACTTGGTACCTTTTAAATACAGGATAAAGTACTTGCCTATTATTTTGTTTAATTCCTTCATTTTATGAATACAGAGAAGATAATAACAACAAATCTAAGTAATGCCTGGCTTAGCTTTTACTTTATAAAAGAAAACATAAAAGATATACCTGTATTGGACATTTACTATAAATGGAGGTTCCAGCTTGCAGGACTGGAAGTTGATCTGGGTAAGTCAGTGAGTGAGTGGTGAATGAATGTGAAGGCCTAAGACAATACTGCACTTTACTATAGACTTTGTAAACACTGTAATCTAGGCTATACTGAATTTATTTTAATTTTTTCCTTCCCCAAAAATGCATCATCTGTAGCTTACTGTAACTTTTTTACTTTATAAACTTCTTAATTGTTTTTAACATTTTGACTCGTGTAATAGCATAGCTTAATACACAAACACACTGTACATCTGTACAAATATATATTTTTAGTATCCTTACTCTTTAAACTTTTTCTGTGTTTAGTTTTTTTTGAACATTTAAACTTTTTTGTGAAAAGTTAAAACACAGACACACGCACATTACCTTAAGTCTTCAGAGGGTTTAAATCATCAATATGACTGTCTTTGACTTCCACATTTTTGGTCCACAAGAAGGTCTTCAGGGGCAATAGCATGCATGGAGCTGTCACATCCAGTGATAACAATGCCTTCTTCTGGAATACCTCCTGAGGGACCTGCCTGACAGTGAGCTTTTCTTTATTGGTGGGAGTACACTCTAAAATAATGATGGAAACCATAGTAAATAAATAAATAAAGCAGTAATACAGTCATTTATTATCATTATCAACTATCATGTATTGTACATAATTGTATTATTTATACTTTAATACAACTGATAGCACAGTAGGTTTGTTTATATCATCATCGTTGCAAACACACGATTAATGCCTTGTGCTACATTACCATGGCTACAGATAGCATCATTAGGTAACAGGGATCTTTTAGCTCCATTATAATCTTATAGGACCAAGGTTGTTGACTGAAACGTTGTTATTCAGTGCATGAATTTACTTAAAGAAATTGCCTTGTTCAAACAGGGTCTGGAGTGGACCTCAAGCAATCTCCAACAGACCTACAGCTGAGGGTCCTGACTATTAGCAGGAAAACTATCAAACAAGAAGAACACCTATACCAAAACCCCATCAGTACGTCACCATCATCAAAGACCAGAGGCAGATAAAACCACAAAGATGGGGAAGAAGCAGGGCAGAAAAGCTTGAAATTCAAGAAATAAGAGGACATCTCCCCCTGCAAAGGAGCGCAGCTCATCGCCAGCAACCGATCAAAGCTGGTCAGAGAATGACATTGACGAAATGAGAGAAGAAGGCTTCAGTCCATCAAACTTCTCAGAGCTAAAGGAGGAATTACGTACCCAGCGCAAAGAAACTAAAAATCTTGAAAAAAGAGTGGAAGAATTGATAGCTAGAATAATTAATGCAGAGAAGGTCATAAATGAAATGACAGAGATGAAAACCATGACACGAGAAATACGTGACAAATCCAA
>NW_016807895.1:393784-411313 GCF_001698545.2 Rhinopithecus bieti
GTTGGAATCAACCCAAATGTCCATCTGTGACAGACTGGATTAAGAAAATGTGGCACATATACACCATGGAATACTATGCAGCCATAAAAAAGGATGAGTTTGCGTCCTTTGTAGGGACATGGATGCAGCTGGAAACCATCATTCTTAGCAAACTATGGCAAGAACAGAAAACCAAACACCGCATGTTCTCACTCATAGGTGGGAACTGAACAATGACATCATTTGGACTTTGGAAGGGGAACATCACACATCGGGGCCTATCATGGGGGGGAGGGGGGAGGGATTGCGTTGGGAGTTATACCTGATATAAATGACGAATTGATGGGTGCTGATGAGTTGATGGGTGCAGCACACCAACATGGCACAAGTATACATATGTAACAAACCTGCACGTTATGCACATATACCCTAGAACTTAAAGTATAATAAAAAAATAAAAAAATAAAAAATAAAAAAAGAAATTGCCTTGTAAATAGCGTTAATTAGCCTATCAATGCATAGATTATAAAAAGAAGCTTATGAGCACAGTGCATGCTGGCAGAGTTTGGTGTCATATAGCACCATCTCCCTTAAGAGTCTTGTTTGCAAATATGTGTTTCATGAACAGCTTGACTTCATTTAAGAGTGGATCCATGTTTCTCCTTTGCCGTTTCCCACTTAAAATTTTTTTTTAAAAATGCCTAGTTATACATTAGTTTATTTTCTATTACACACTTTCTTATGTAACTCTTACTGCATTCTAATGTGCTTTCTGACTATAAAAATGAGATACATCTCAAGGCAAGTTTGGGTAGGATGTGTGGGATGTCAGTTCACAAAAGGCCAAAGGAATTTAAACCATTACCTCATTATCTAAATGTGTTACTCTCTCTGTGTGTGTAAAGCAGTTGTTCATACAGAATCAAATTGATACTCCTGAAAATGTCATTTTATTATGTTAGTCACATGAAAAGCAGCAAGATTAGGGCTTTAATTAAAACAACAGACGGGTACTTTTTCTGGTGACATTTCTAGAGTTGTTTCCAGTTGATTCTCAAAATGACTTTACATGATCTTAGGTCTGTTGCAAATAAATTTCAGAAAGTAAAGATCTGTATTAACACTTCTTATACATGGTTTTATTTATTTAAAATTATAGTGCTTTGAAATAACTAAGAAGGTTTGTGTGGAAACCTTACCACAAGTGTTAAAATAGTACATAATCATCTTTTACAAATTGACAGACATAAAGAATTTACAAATAATTTACCCAAGCTGATAGATGAAATGGATTGTCCCAAAATAATAGTGAAATGCTATATTATTGTTTGGTTTCAAATCTGTCCTTATTCAGTAATTAGTAGAGAAATATTTGAAAAAACACTGAAGTTACCAAAGCTTCAACTTCCCAATCTATAAAACACAATAATTAAAAAAAAAAAAACTTTATTATAAAATTATTATGGCAAACAAGATTATTTATGTAAAATTCTGTAGACTGGTATATTGGAAATTGTTTAAAATCTTCAAATAGCAATAAAAACACCTTATGCCCCAATCACATTTCTGTCACCGACAACTTATATGCTTTAAGTTTAAATATTTAACATGCTAATATGTTTTGCAATTATTTAGCCATATCCTGATCCTATATAGGCTATGCATAAGCACTAGATTATGTTAAGCTGATTTATTTGAGAGAGCTATCAGAATTCAATAATTATGCTACAGTCTGATTAAGGCAGGGAATTTCCCCTAAATAATTGAAAAACAACTCCATACATGACATGTTCCTAGACTTTCATCATGGGATGCCAAAGCGTAGTGTTAAACTAAATAACAAAGGGATACCCTATAAAAGAAAATGAGAGCATGCAGTGAAAATATACCTACCAAAGTAAATTATATGTTTATTCAGGAAGGTAAAGGAAAACAAAGGTTTTTAAAGGAAAAAATGAACAGAATTCCATAATTGTTTTGAGGTAATTATCCTTGATTATAAGGATTAATGACAAGAATGTGGCAATCCAGGTTTAGACAAGCAGTTGCTGAGCAAATGTCCTCTTAGAAATACTTTTTGTGTAAGGTTGCAATGGCCTTTGTGTGAGGTTATGGTTTTCGCATGATGTTCTGTGATAATTTCTGTTATCAGGCATTTATGCATGAGAAACCTCCCTTCATGACCTTTCCTGGCTCTCATTTTTTTTTTAATTTTTATGCCTGTATAATAATGCACATATTAATGGCATATGTATGATACAGGCATAGAATGTGTAATAATCAAATCAGGGTAATTGGGGCATCCATCACCTGAAGCATTTATCATTTCTTTATGATAGAAACAGTCTAATTCCATTATTTTAACCAATTTAAAATATAGAATTAATTATTGTTAACTGTAGCCACCCTATTATGCTACCAATCACTAGATTTTATTCCTTCTATCTAATTGTATTTTTGTACCTACTAACTATACAATTTTCTCCTCCCCTCTCCACTATCTTTGAGCCTCTGGTAATGATTTTTCTGCTTTCCATTTCCATGTGTTTCATTTTTTTTAGCTTCCATATATTAGTGAGAACATGTGATATTTGCCTTTCTGTGCCTGGCTTATTTCACTTAATGTGATGCCCTCTATTTGTATCCAGGTTGTTGCAAATGACAGAATTTCCTTCTTTTTGATGCCTGAATAATATTCCATTATATATATGTACCACATTTTCTTTACACATTCATGTATTATGGACACTAAGTTTGGATTTATACTTTGGCTGTTGTGAACAGCCATGCTAAACTAAACATGGGAGTGCAGACAATCTGTTTGATATATTTTCTTTTCTTTTGGATATAGACCCAGTAGTGATTGGATCATATGGTAGTCCTATTTTTAGATTTTTGAGGAACCACCAGGTTGTTCTATGTAGTGGCTGTGCTAGTTTACATTCTCACCAAAAATGTACAATTGTTTTCCTTTTTTAACATGCTCATCAGCATTTTTATTGCCTATCTTTTGAATAAAACCCATTAAAACTGGTATGAGATGATATCTCACTACTGTTAATTTTATTGTTGTTTTTGACAGTTTTTTTCTCTGTTACCCAAGCTGGCATGCAGTGTTGTGATTATGGTTCCCTGTAACCTCAAACTTTTGGGCTCAAATGAATCTCCACCTCACCCTCCGAAGTCGCTAGGAATATAGGCATGCACCACCACACCTGACTAATTTTTTTATTTTTTATTTTTTTGAGACAGAGTCTTGCTATGTTGTCCTGGCTAGTCTCAAACACTTGGTCTCAAGTGAGCCTCCCAACTCAGCCTCCAGGAGTACTGGGATTACAGATATTAGCCACGGAGTCCAACCTCATTATAGTTTTAATTTGCATTTCTATAATGATTAGTGATGCTGAGCATTTTATTATGTATAGATTGGCCATGTGTATGTGTTCTTTTGAAAAATGCCTATTCAGATCTGTTGCTCATTTTTAATTGGATTATTTGTTTTTTCCCTGTTGAGTTGTTTGAGTTCTTTGTATATTCTCATTATAATCTCTTGTTAGGTGGGTAGTTTTCAAACATTTTTCCCATTTTGTGGATTGCGCCTTTAGTTTGTTGATTATTTCCTTTCCTGTAGAAGAAGCCTTTTCTCTTGTTGAGATTGCATTTGTCCATTTTTGCTTTTGTTATCTGTGCTTTTGAGCTTCTACTCAAGAAACCTTTGTCATGAACAATGTCGAGTGTTTCCCCAATGATTTCTTCTAGTAGTTTCATAGTTTGAAATATTAGAATTAAGTATTTAATGCATTTTGATTTTATTGTTATATATGGTGAAAGACAGAGATCTAGTTTTATTCTTCTGCATATGAATATTCAGCTGTCCTAGCACGATTTACTGAAAAGTTTGTTATTTCTCTAATATATGTTTTTGACACTTTGTCAAAACGAGTTGACAATAAATATGTGAATTCATTTCTGGGTTCTGTATCCTGTTTCAGTGTTCCATCTGTCTGTTTTTATGGCAGTTTTATTTTTTAACTGTGATTTTGTAGTATAATTTGAAGTCAGGTAATGTGAAACTTCCAGCCTTGTTCTTTTTGTTCAGGATTTTGTTGGCTATTTTTTTGTTTTTTTTTTTTTTTTTTTTGTTTTTGAATGGTTTCATTTACATTTTAGAGAAAGGTTCTTTCTGCTTTGAGAAATGAGAGAAAATAGTACAGAGGACAGCAACTTGCAACTTGGATATCAGCCCAGCCACAGTGAAATAAAGCACCGGGCAAATACCTGAAGCCCAGGATTCCAGGTATTTGCTCCTGGATGGTGTTTGTAGATTCACTCTTGCCAAGGTGGAAAAACCACATCCTTGAATGGAATAGACCCAGTCACAGGATAATTCATCACCTGCTGACTAACATGGTCTTGGGCTTTGAATAAGCATTAGCAGTAGCCAGTCAGTGCTGGTCACAACAGTTGGGTGAGCCCCAGTATTGTGCTAGTCTGCAAGACTTCAGGTGTATCCCTGTGTAGTAACAGCGGTGGTGACCATAAGAGTGGCCACATCACACCTTTTCCAACTCCAGGGATCCCAGTGCAATGAGAGACTCTTTCTGTTTGTGGGAAAGAGAGAAAGGAGAGTAGGAGACTGCCAGGCAACTCAACGCATTATGTCTTATCTTACTCATATGCACCAAGGCAGTGTATCTAGGAGGTTATAAGAGTCACAGTGTTTGGGGGCTCAGTTAGTTTCCTGGTGCTGAAACAACTGCAGTGATGGCAGGCTTAGGTCACAATACTCAATCTCCTTTTAATTAGTGAAAAGCCCTCTCCAGAAGAATGAATGAAAGTAAGCCCAGACTTGGAAGATTGGAATAAATATGTAACACTTCAGTGGCCTGATATGCACGAGCATCCATAAGCACCAAGAACACCCAGGTAAACATGACTTCTCCAGATGGACTAAATAAAGCACCATAACTGTATTAGTCCATTTTGACACAGCTATAAAGATATTACCTTGGACTGGGTAATTTATTTTAAAAAATGTTTAATTGACTCACAGTTCTGCATGGCTAAGGAGACCTCAGAAAATTGTGATCATGGCAGAAGCTTAAGAAGAAACTAGGAATTTCTTCACAAGTCATCAGGAGAGAGAGAGTGCAGAGGAAACTGTCAATCACCTTTAAAATCATCAGTTTTTATGGAAACTCACTCACTATCATAGAACTACCACTGTGACAGTATAGGAGAAACTGTTCCCATGATCTAATCACCTCTCACCAGGCCTGTCCTTTGACACATAGGGATTACAATTCCCAGTGAGAGTTGGGTGAGAGCAAAGAGACAAACCATATGGTTCTGTCCCAGCCCCTCCCAAATCTCATGTCCTTCTCACATTTCAAAAACAATGATGCCTTCTCAACAATCTCCCAAAATCTCAAAAGAAGACGTATGAATGGACAACAAACATATGAAAAAATGTTTAACATCACAAATGATTAGGGAAATGCAAATCAAAACCATAGTGTGACACTACCTTACTCCTACAAAAATGGCCATAATCAAAACATCAAAAAATAATAGATGTTGGTGAGGAGGCAGTGAAATCGGGACACTTTTACACTACTGGTGGTAATGTAATCTAGTCTAACCACTATGGAAAACAGCGTGGAGATTTCTTAAAGAACTAAAAGTAGAACTACTACTTGATACAGATACTCACTACTGGGTATCTACTCAGTGGGATGGAAGTCATTATACGAAAAAGATACTTGCACACACATGTTTATAGCAGCACAATTCACAATTGCAAAACCATGGAACATGGAACCAGCCCAAATTCCATCAATCAATGAATGGATAAACAAATTGTGAAAGTTACATATATACATACTACATATGTAATGTAAAGTCACATATATATACATATAAACAATACATATATGTAATGTAAAATTGCATATGTGTAAATTTATATATGCAACATATATACATAACATATATACATACATACATATATATGTAAGCTAAAAAAAGAAACACAATAATGGCATTCACAGCAACCTGGATGGAACTGGAGACCATATTCTAAGTGAAGTAGTTCAGGAATGGAAAACCAAACATATGTTCTCACTCATAAGTGGGAACTAAGCTATGAGAATGCAAAGGCATAAGAATTGTACAATGGACTTTGGGGATTTGGAGAAAAGGGTGTAAGGAAGGTGAGGGATAAAAGACTACAAATTGGGTACAGTGTATACTCCTTGGGTTATGGGTGAACCAAAATCTCACAAATCACCACTAAGGAACTTGCTCATGTAACCAAACACAACCTGCTCCCCAAAAACCTATGGACAATAATTTTTTTTTTTTTAAAGATACACATTTCAGTGTCAGTTCAAAGAATCAGTTTACAATGGGAGAATAGTGTCACAGGAGCTAATTAAAAAGGTGATGGAGAGAATTATTATCCAAACTCTTTTCAAGGGGGGAAAGAAGAAGAGCAGAAGGCAATGAAGTATGACTTGTGAATCACATGTAACAAATCATGCCAGTAGCTAAATTTTGAAATATGAATCTGAAAAGTGTTAAGAAAAAAACATTTTCTTGAGAAATGAAATTACCATTTTATAAAAGAAAGTATTTTGTTCCACTGAAAAGAAAAAAATATGATCCTGTAAAACAGAATAAAAGGAAATTAAAAATTAAAACCTCTAGTAATTTTACTAAGAGCAGTTTAATATTTCAAGAAAATCTTATGATTTTACATAGGAAACCCTTTTTTAGTTTTATGTTAGTGTATTTTTATATCAAATACTAATCTTTAGAAAGATTAATTTATAAAAATAATTCCCTTTTAACTATGGCCTACTTGATTACACAATTTTTTTAAAAAAATTTACCCTTTACTAACCTCATCATGACTTACTCAGACCTTTGACAACATACTTAGACTTTCTGCTTTGTCTTATATTTCCTCTTTCCTTAATTACCTATCATTTCAGTTTAGTACAAAAATTTACCTCTCAAGATTATTTTTCTGAAAAACATACCTTTTTTTCTAACCTTCCTTACCAAAAAAATCTTTAAATTCAAAACCTTTTTCTCATCTGTCTTTCCTACTTACTGCTTGCTTTTTATTTTGTTTCTATTCCTTCCTAAATGCATGTTTTTAAACAACCTTCTAATAACCTCTGAGTTAGACAAAATTATTGTTTTTAAAATGAAGAATACATTTAAAATGCTTTTCTTATAATTTTTCTCATCAAAAATCCATTTCACCTTTTTGGTACACTTTATGTACACACATATATTAATTTTTAGCAAAACCTAGGAAGCAAGTAATTTTCAAATCTCTGTCACATCAGTGTTATAGACGTGAGAACTATTTTATAATTTTTAGAAACAGTTTTCCCCATCACAGAATTATTCTTATATGTATTCATCAACCCAAATAAATTTAATCTTTCTATAAAATTTAGCAAGCCAAGACCAAGATTTATATTAATGCTTAGTAATTTATGTTTTCTGTCTTATATGAAAATGCTCCAAGAATTTAATTGATGTTAATTATTTAATTTAATATAACTTTATGATTTCAAATTGCATGTTTATTTTTAAATATTTATCCCATCAATGTTTAACTAATTTATTTGTTTTAACTATTTTCCTAGATTACTTATGATAACTTAGATATCAGATGAAGCTTGTCATCATTTCAAGTTATTCCTCTGTGAATCTTTTTTATAGCCTGTGAACATCCGATGTTCACAGGAATAACAACTTTAAGCTTAAATATATGGGTATTTTGCCAATAACTCAGATGACATAGCTCTTTAAAAATTAAACCAACAATATTCACTTAGTCTTACTTATGAAAGAATTGCACAAAGATCATTCTATTTTAGGCTGGGTTTATAGTTTTATAACTTCTGTGTCAATACTTGACACCATAAAACATCTAGTCGAGACAAATATAAAGCAATCTCACCAATAAACCCAGGCAAACGTGTATGCTGACCTTTTTAAAGATATTTATATTGATATCTTAGCAACCATTATAAAACAAGCTTATTTATTATTTACTCAAGTCACTTAAACGAAAAGTTATTTGGACTATTTATTACTATATAACTTACTTGAGCACTTATTTAAGCCAATCTGAAGAATTTCTTAAGAGCTTTCTGGCCAACTATGGTAGAATTTATCATGTGGACTCAAAATACAATATAATGCATGTATGTAGGTATAAACACACCCACCTAAACATGTGTGTACACATAGATCTCATAGCTTTCATATTAAAATTTTAGACATGAAATAGTTACATACATTTGCCAGTTTATTTAAAAAACAAACAAACAAACAAACAAAAAGCAGTTGGATCCAAATTGTATTTTTGACAAAGTGAGACATGTTAACATGGGTCAAACTTTGTTTGCCTTTACAGGTAATCTAATGAATGTTATAAACCAACATTTTGGGTAAATAGTTGGTTTTAAATAATCAATTTTAGACTTTTTTTCCTATTTTAAATGAGGTTCACAATACATTTTGTAATGTTTATATTTTAGCTAGGACTTGATAATAGTACAAGAAAAGAAATTCAATCTGGCCTTGAAATAGTAACAAATCTATCTTCTGTTTGCAACTGATCTGCTTGACTAGTCAATGAGAGTAGGTAAGCATTTCAGCAGGTTCTTTTTTATTTTAACTTTTTGGCTTGTTTTCCTTTTTGGTCCCTGAATGAGAGACAAGAAATTTTGATGTCAGATAGAGATACTTCATATTATTTTTCTCGGCTTAAGATTTTGACCTATTTGTTCTGAAAGCCTAAATATATAAACACATTTCTAGGTCTTTCTTTTTTAGACAATAATGTTTTCATTAACTGTTCCATTACTCTAAATAGCTGTTAGTAAGTCAAACCTGTATTTATATTTTCAAAATGTATCTAGGTTGTTGGTTACTGTGAAGTTATTTAGTTTATGAAGCCATGATTTGAAAGTCCTTTAAGATTTATTTATTCATTTAACCATGGCTGGATTGTCTTAAGTGGTAGGTGTTCATCTCAACACCCGCAGAAAAGTCAGCAAATTTAAAGTAGGCAAAAAATAGAGAACTTAGAAGGTTCTACATGCTTACTTTATAAATGCAGGCTTTTTTGTTTGTTTGCTTCAAGACTTTGAATAGTGAACATTTGAGCCCTGATTTTTTTCTTGACGTAATTTGCCCATCAGTTTAAAAACATGCATGAGAAGAGGCCATAATACAGCTGGCTGAATCTTCAGATAACTTGACATGCCTTAAGATTTGAGAATCTCATTTGTTTTACATTAATCTCTTGAGAGTAAAAAAAATCTACAAATCCTGTCAAGGAACAACAGGAGATTGGACTGGTGTTTCAGGTTGTGGCAATACCCCTAGTGGCTTTCAATTAACCATCCTGAATCCACCATTTAGAATGGTTATTTTTGCTACTGGAGGATTTTCAGAAACAAGCAAGGGTAAAAAGCCAAATCACTTACAGATGTACATGAACAAACCAACATTGGAGTGTTCACAGAAATTTTAATGCAGGCATGCAGAATAAACAAAATATTAAAGTAGGTGTGCAGAAAGAACTAAATTTACCAGAAAAAAAAAAAAATGCCTCAGAGACAGAATGTAAATTCTCTAAGAAACTGGAATACCTAGACCAGAAGGATATTTGTCTTTATACTAGAAAGTACTTGCCAGTAAAAACAAAAGTCTTTTATTATGCCAGGAGGAATCTAGGATTTTTTTTAACTAAATGTGGCCTTATAACCAAAACAAATCCCAAATAAAACAAATAGGTCCTCTCTTGGCCTGAGAGAAGACTACACAGCGCAGAAAAGTTGAGCCATCAAAGTGGAGAGCTTTGGCCAGGCGTGGTGGCTCATGCCTGTAATCCCAGCACTTTGGGAGGCTGAGGTGGGTGGATCACGAGGTCAAGAGATGGAGACCATCCTGGCCAACATGGTGAAACCTGTCTTTACTAAAACTATAAAAATTAGCTGGGTGTGGTGGTGCATGCCTGTAGTCCAAGCTACTTGGGAGGCTGAGGCAGGAGAATCACTTGAACCTGGGATGCGGATGTTGTAGTGAGCTAAGATCAGGACGTTGCACTCCAGCCTGGACAACAGAGAGAGATTCCATTTAAAAAAAAAAAAAAAAAAAAAAAAAAAGTTGGAGAGCTTTAAGGGTTCTAGAGAATACTAGTTCCAAGAATTGTTTTTTTCTTTTTCTTTTTTTGAGACAGAGTCTTGCTCTGTTGCCCAGGCTGTGGTGCAGTGGCCGGATCTCATGTCACTGCAAGCTCCGCCTCCCTGGTTCACACCATTCTCCTACCTCAGCCTCCTGAGTTTCTGGGACTACAGGCGCCCGTGACCACATCCAGCTAATTTTTTGGTATTTTTAGTGGAGCTAGGGTTTCACTGTGTTGGCCAGGATGGTCTTGATCTCCTGACCTCATGATCCACCCGCCTTGGCCTCCCAAAGTGCTGGGATTACAGGTGTGAGCCACCATGCCCTGCCAAATTGTTGTTTTTTTTTTTTTAAGATAGTGATTATTCTTCAAATCTCACTTTAGGCATTATTTATGTTGAACTAATAACAAGCAGAATTAACCTGAAAGAAAATAATATTTATTTGAGAACCAGGCATTGCAATGGGAGTGCACACATAATCTATTATAACATGTGTATTCTCATTGCAATGCCCTATTTCCAAATAAATATAACTTTCTGTTAGAGGGCCTCTCTCTGTTATTTAGGTTGGTGATAGTATAAACTAACACCGTAGCTCATGTGTATGTTACTATGAGTATTTAAAGGAACAGTTTAGAATTCCCTATGTTCTGCGGGGTATAATTCAGGAAAACTGAGGGGTTACTATTTTCATTTCTACATGGAAGAGAAATTCTGTCTCAGAGCAAAGCAAAAAGGCTTCTTTCGTTGCTTTTTTTTTTTCTGAAATTCACAGAAGTAGAAAGTATTCAGCTTTATTTTGTTTCAGGGCTCTAGGTAATAACAAATATTCATGTAATTGTCACTTTGTAAGAGTGTGCATGCATTTGAAACATTACAGAAATAGAAGTAGATAAGATTACAGTTGGCCAGGCGCTGTGGCTCACGCCTGTAATCCCAACACTTTGGGAGGCTGAGGCGGGCATATCATGAGATCAGGACATCGAGACCATCCTGGTTAACACAGTGAAACCCTGTCTGTACTAAAAACACAAAAAATTAGTCAAGCGTGGTGGCGGGCGCCTGTAGTCCCAGCTACTCGAGAGGCTGAGGCAGGAAAATGGCCTGAACCCGGGAGGGGGAGCTGGCAGTGAGCTGAGATGGTGGCACTGCACTCCAGCCTGGGCGACAGAGACTCCTCTGTCTCAAAAGAAAAAAAAAAAAAAAAAAGAGTCATTTCTAATATGAAATGCAATAATCTTTACTACATAATGCTAAAGAGTTCTAAAGAGTTTTATAAGGTGCATTTATATTTGTTTGTTTACTTGTATGAGGAGGTTACTGATTTGTCATTCCTGCACTAAGCTGCTAATGTAACATACTATCTTAATAAAGGTACAAATGCTGAATATTTCACAAAATCCTATGACAACATTTAGGTAGACATGATAAATACAAGGTTTACTTTGTCTTAATATATGAAACAAGCATTTATAAAAATGTATCCAACTAAGTTTGGTCTATTATTTCACTTCAAATGCATGTTTTCCTTCTTAAGTTTTGTTTTTAGGATCTTATTAGTCTGGTTGAATGAGTTGAAAATATTTTCGGTTGCTAAATTAGTTTGAAATGTTTAAAAAATATAATTATTTTCTAAAATTCATGGCAGAACTTATTTGTAAAATTCACCCAGAACAATCTGGGGATAGATATATTACTTCCACTACAATTTTAATTCATCTTTTTCTACTTTGCCTTAAACACATTTCAAGCTTTATTCTAATAAAATGTTTCTTTTATGTATTTGTTTCTAAAATGGCTTTACTGCATTCAATAGGTGTTGGTTTGCAAAACTGACACTTTAACTAGTTTGAAGAAATTATGGGATAAATTTTCTGTTTAATGTGATATTTAAATTAAATTTTTATTTTCTAAATTAAAAAGATTGGTTAATTATATTTTATTGTTAATTTCAAATTGTATTCCCTGGTTTCAATCTGTATTATGTTTGCAATTTAGAAGATGTTAGGATACATTATTCTCAGCACTTTGGGAGGCCGAGATGGGTGGATCATGAAGTCAGGAGATCGAGACCATCCTGGCTAATTCGGTGAAACCCCGTCTCTACTAAAAAATGCAAAAAACTAGCCGGCAAGGTNAAAATGAGATACGTTATTTTTTGGTAGTCTTTTCCTTTTACTGTTCATTCATTTTGCTAATGTCATTTTTTAAGATTATCTGCTTTCTAAGTAAACATTTAGTTCACTATTTTTTGTGATTCAGAATCTATATAATATATCTGTATTATATTTTATTTTATTGGCTATGATTTTCTTTTTGTAATTTTCTTTGTCTTATTTGGGAGAAAATAATGTTAGGTAAAGTATTATAAAGTTTGTTATAAATATATTCTTATTTCATACTTATTGCGTTTTGTTTTTTATCCCTCTAACACAGAGAAGGTGAAGAATTATTTAAGGAGCTAAATATTAATAGTAAATATTTTAGGCTTTTTGGACCACATATAATCTCTGTCACATATTTTTATTTATTTTTTTCATTACAACCTTTTAAAATAATAAATATTATTCTTACCTTGCCAGTCATTATTTACTAATAACTTTAATATTATTTCTGTTTTCCCAGTGTTTACTTTAAATGTAAAAAAATTTTAAAACACTTTTCTTCAAAATCTATAACAAATTATTTTCACTTCACAAAAATATATGAAGTTTTCCTATTTTTATGTCCTTCCATTTCTCCCTCCACCTTCTCAAATTCCCTTTGAGAGGGACTTATAGTGCCAATTGTTGTAAATTATTTATTAAAGAATGTAATTTATATGGCAATGTGACTACTATCTGAACACTTACACAAAACTGCCTATATCATTCTAATAGCATCATTCTAATTACATCACTGGTATTAATGTATTTTATTTTTATATTATATAGATAATATTAGAGTCGACCTTCCATATCTGTGGGCTTAGCACCCACAGATTCAGCCAAACACAGATCAAAAATATTTGAAGTAATAAAAATATACTGAACATACACAATATTTTTTTCATTATTTTCTAAACAATGCAGTATAACAACTATGTGCATAGCACTTCATTGTATTTGTGGTTATAGGCAATATGGAGATGATTGATCATGTACAGAAGAATGTGTGTCAGTTATATGCAAATATACAGTATTTAATAAAAATAATTTTAGCATCCCCAAATTTTGGCATGCACAGGGAGTCCTGGAGCCAATCACCCACAGACACCAAAGAACAACTTTAGACAAATCTGATCACTTTGATTGCCATTGTATAAATGATTAAAAATTATGAACAGAGAATTTACATGATTCACTTAATATCAAACAGCTAGCATTAGTTAGTGGAATCAGTCCACAAATACAGCCTGACTGGCTTCAGAATACATGCCTTTAATCATTTAGGCAGAAATGCAAGTATTTCCAGTGTTTCTGTTCATCACTGTCTATATCTTTCCTTTGATATTCCCTCATATTTAAACCATTCATCATATCTTTTTTTTTTTTTTTTTTTTTGAGATGGAGTCTCGCTCTGCTGCCCAGGCTGGAATGCAGTGCCGCTATCTCGGCTCAGTGCAAGCTCTGCCTCCCAGGTTCACTCCATTCTCCTGCCTCATCCTCCTGAGTAGCTGGTACTACAGGCGCCCGCCACCGCGCCCGGCTAATTTTTTTGTATTTTTAGTAGAGACGAGGTTTCACCGTGTTAGCCAGAATGATTTCCATCTTCTGACCTCGTCATCAGCCAGTCTCAGCCTCTCAAAGTGTTGGGATTACAGGCATGTGTCACTGCGCCTGGCGTAAACTATTTTTCTTAATTTACTTAGAGATAATTTGTGGTAAATGATTATATATATTAAAATCTTAGACTGGCATATTAAGTTACACTTGGCAAAGACTTCAAAATGCAAAATAAGTTTTTTTTTTCTTTTTATTCACATTACTGAAGTGATTGTTTCTGTATCTGCTAGCATGAATTGTTTCTGTTGAGAAGATTAATTTGATGTAATTCTCATTCCACCGCTGTAACTCTTGGGTTTACATGTTTACTTCCTTTTGTGTGAAAATGTTTTGCCACATTTCATTTCTGAAAGCATTTTAGAATTTCTTTCACATCTTGTATCACCATGATATTGCTATTGTGGGCCTTTTTATTTGAATACTCAACTAAGAATTTATTTTTGTATACATTAATTTTAAAGATGTGAGATTTTTTAATGTTTAAGTTCAAATTTATTTCATGCACTTTAATTATATGACTGCTTTCTTTCTTCCATTTAAAATCCTAATTGGTTTTGTTTTGTTTTGTTTTACTTTGGTTGAATATTTGTTTCTTCTGTCTTCATTTCTTTCCCTAATTAATATATTTAAGATATTAATTATCTCTCTGAATAGAGAGTTGGCAGCATTACACTGGCTTTGTTTTACTCTTCTTACTGATAAAAAATAAAATACACAAAATTTAAAATTGATACAGACAAAAATAGAAATACAGAAGTACATATTTAACCAGCATATTATCGGATGCAAATACTGTCCTAATTGTCAATATAAGGTAAAAGTAAAACTCAGAAATTAGAGGCCACAGAAGTGATGGAGCCATAGCAAAAGTAAAAATATATATATTATCTGTAAAATATTTTATTTTATTATTAGGTTCATTTTATTTTTTCCTATTCTGAATTATATTTTAGAATTCAGCCAGTTAGAAAATATTTCAATATTTGTCTGCAATAACAATATGTATAAAATATTAAAAGTCAGAAAGGTTAATGCAAATGTAGCAGCCATAAGAACACCTAAACTCTAAACTTACCCCAAATTCATGCTGGCACTCTATTTTTGGTCAACTGTGTATATTTTAGCATTTTCATAATGAACATATTAGTGTTTAACTCTATAGATCAGTATTTGTGTTTCTTTGTTTCTCAACTGTCAAGGTATGCACCAGAGATAGAATGATGGTCAAAAATTTTGAGTTACTCTATTATAGAACACAAAATCCAGGCCAGGCAACAACAGTTAAAAAGTAACAGCATACAGGAGCTGCAGGAGTCCTCAGGAGGCTGACTTAAGGTAGTCTTGAACTAAGGGAAAGCCTGAGGTTTAGCTAAGTTAAAAGAATTGCGAGAGAAATTTCAAGACAGTCAATTTCAAGAAGTAGAATGAAGACAGGAAAGAGCAATTGAGAGCATGACACTTTCAGAGACTAAAAGTAATTCAGAGTTTCTAAAATTTACAGGGAAGTTGGAAAGAGAGATGAGAAGGAATAAAATTTAGTAAGTGAACAGTTCAGGGATAGCAATTTAAGTTAAACAAAGTCAAATTTGCACCAAAGGCATAGGAAGAGTTTTAAGCAGGGGAATGGCAGAAGTAGTAAGATAAAAAAGAAATAAAAATTGGAATATAATAATCGTAGTAAGCAAAATAGTATTTTGATTATTAAAAGTCAAAATTATCCTTTTACAAAATTATCAAACCAAGACACAATTTAGAAAATTGGCAGAAGTAAAATATATTTATACATAAGATATGGTAATATGAAAAACAAAAAATAAAAGAGGGCATAAGAACTGATTTTAAAGTACGTATATTTGTATTAAGAGACAGTTATTGTTGGGAGGTAGAATGTTTTACTCTTTCACTAACATCACCTCTCCCTGTTGATTCTTATACATTTAGAAATCTTGAGAGCTGAGATAATGTCTCTCTGTACAAGTGCAGTGTTGTTTATTTGCCATAAAGAGTAGTAGATTTTTTAAGCTCAGTATTACACACCGCCCATGCAGGCTTCAACTGACCCTCCATTTCACCTTAAGGACCTTCAGGGCAAAGAAAACTTGAACAAGTTTGATGACATTGCTAGTATTGGCTGTGCGGTGGTTAATTACATTATTTGTCTCTGACCCAGAAATCTCATGTCTTCTGACAGCATCTATGGAACTGTAACAGACTGACCCATTAGCTCGTAAGTGAAGTAAAATCTATCATCTCAAAATGATGTAATGTGTTTGATTTATTTTTGAGAGGGTAAATAAAATGTTTAGTATTCTAGAATCAGTATTTTAAAGAAATAAAATAAATTATCAAAAAATATTTTGAAAATATCTCAGACACCAAATAATTTTTGAGACGTCTTCCAAATTATTGAAATCTTATAAACAAGTTCTACCCACTGAGGAAACAAAGATATTTTAAAAAGTGTGCCAATTTGTTGTATTAGACTAACAAAAGTGTGCAGAGTAAAAAACTACAATAAACTCTGAAGATCAGTCTTATCTGTGACCATCACTGGAGAAGGATACAATTATCAGACAACAATAAGAATCAAATAATAATGTATAGTGGAGTAGAGTACATGTGCTTTCACCTATCAATTTACCAAAATTCTAGCAACACTAAAGCAAATTCTCATGGTCTTAGTATCTGATTTTATTAGCAACATAACAGAGAAAATGCTGGATTGGAATATATGAATGCCAATTACTACTTATTGTTTCATATATTTACTAGTTGAAACATTTTTTTCTAGACTTTGCTAAAAATATATTAACTGACTGGCTTCTTGAAGTAGAGTCATTTACCTTATATTGATAGCACCTAGTATAATGTCAGGCATTTGGAAAATTATCAATAAGCATTTAATATTAGCAATAAGTATCCTTTATGAAAGTCAATCATGGACCCTTTATTTCACTGGGTGCGTTAGGCAGGCAGACACGGAAAGAGAAGGTAAGAGAAAAGATGTAAACATGACTTTCTCCTTTGCAAGAATAAGAAAACACTTTGCGTTATTTCTTTCAATATTTCAAGGCAAAAATTAGTGTTGGTTAAATGAGGTATATTCTTTATTGCCACTGTAAAAAATTGACACAACATTGGTGGCTTCAAACAACCCAAATTTACTATTTTACTATTCTATATGTCAGAAGTCCAACATGAATCTTACTGGTTAAAATCAAGGCATCAATACAACAATGTTTCTCCACGGAGACTCCAGGAAATACACTGTTTCCTTGGTTCTTCAGGTTGTTAGAAGAATTTCCTTGCTGTGGTTGGCTGTAGGACTGAAGTCCTTGTTGCCCTTCAAACCTGTAAACACTGATACAAGTCATTATTACCTGTTATTTCTCCTTATTACCTTTTTGTATCCATCTCTAGATTCCTCTTTTATTATTTTGATCTTCCCTATTCCTCTCCCCCCACCCCCCCACCCCCCCCCAGTTTTTAGGACAAACGAAATTTGATATAGCCAACAAATAATCAAGAGTAATCTTCCGACTTTTAAATGGGGAACCCTAATTTCA
>NW_016807895.1:412786-435273 GCF_001698545.2 Rhinopithecus bieti
AAACGTAGAGAAAACAAAGACATAAAAGAAGAGAAAATGAGTAGGGAGATGAGTAGGGAGAATTAGGAATTAGCTTTTCCTAACATAAAATTTGAAATAAAACCAAATGCAACAACTTGGTTAAAATGTTTTTATTGAATTAACTCAGAGCCATTTTTTTTTTTCTGGAAAATAAGTAGTACCAGATGTAAACAAATACTTAAATGTATAGGCTATCTTAATTAGGCTATCTTTCCTTCATTAGGATATGAAAACCCTAGGACCCAGAAAAAAATTATATTTCTGTAAGCAATTAGCAGAATCATGATTGAAGGGGAAAAGAGTATGATGTTATGCTAACAAAGTGGGAGGAACTTAGTGAGGTCTGTTTTTGTGTATGTATGTGTAATGAGAAAAATATTGGGTTTCATATGGAAGTTAATTTAACATAATAAAATATACATTTCTATAAAGATCACTGTCTATACTTAAGACAATAGGTTAAAGAGGGGGAAACACAGGTTTGGGAAGCCAGTTAGTAGGCTATTGTGGTACCATAAATGAATAGTTAACAAATTGTTTTCAAATTATTTATTGAGTCCAGTGTCATTATTCTAGGGTTCTCCGACTTGAGTGTTTCCATTAAAACTTTCTGGAATTTGGTATTGAATGAATGTTGAGTTTCCCGTGTTGTTTTTAAACCAATTCACTTCTGCCCATGACTTATTAACCAATATTCTTTCAACACCATTCATTCAGGGAAAAAAAAAAAAAAAAGGTTTTGGACATGACCAGAAAAGTAACTGAGGATAAAAATTGAATCTACAGGACTTTTTTTAAATAATAGCTTGGGACCTGATATGATTTGGCTCTGTGTCCCCACCCAAATCTCATTTCCAATTATAATCCCCATATGTTGGGGGAGGGACCTGGTGGGAGGTGATTAGATGATGGGAGCGGTTTTCCCCATGCTGTTTTCATGAAAGTGAGTGAGTTCTCATGAGACCTGATGGTTTAAAAGTATGACACTTCCCATTGCTCTCTCTCTCTCCTGTCACCCTGTGAGATGTGCCTTGCTCACTCTTCACCTTCTGCCATGATTGTAAGTTTCCTGAGGCCTCCCTGGCCATGCGGAACTGTGAGTCAATTAAACCTTTTCTCTTTATAATTTACCCAGTCTTAGGTATGTCTTTCTAACAGTGTGAGAATGGACTAATACAGGACATAATATTAATAATTGTGCCTATTTCTATTATTAACTAAAATAAAATGATACAGGTTACTGAATCTTCATATTGGTCCACATTGATACTTATTTTAAGATATTCTTTTCAGGGCATATATGAAGGAAAACTAATTACTCAAACTACTTATCCTTACTGTAATTGAATGAGTACTAATATTTAGGGATTAAACAAATGCCATCAATTTGGGAAGTTCAACAAATCTTGCAGAAGATGGTCGTTCTGAAAGCTATCAATATTTTGAAAACCAAATAAATGTATTAGCAATATCATAAATATACTTTCTTAAATAGAGGGGCCTACAACATAGTCTTATGTTTATCTAGGATTCTTTAGAGGACATTATTATGAGAAAATTATGGATAATAGAAACAAGATAGCAAGATCAGGAGAAATTGGAGTAAGTGTAAAGTTCTTAAATCCTCAAAGTCTCTTTAAACTAAAACCAGAAACCTGGATATGAATACTTACATCAGCTTTGTTTTTAATAATCTAAAACTGAAGGTAACTAAAATGTTCAATAGCTCAATGGTATACAAATGTTGCTACATTCATACAATGGAATATTATTCACTAATTAAAAAAATAAACTTATTAAGCTACAAAAAGATATAAAAAAAAAAACTTGAGAACATATTGCTAAGTGAGATATACCAGTCTGCAAAGGCTACATACTATATAATTTTAACTACATGACATTTTGGAAATGCCAAACTTTGGAGGCTACAAAATTATCAATAATTGTCAAGGGTTTGAGATGAAGAGGAGAGAGAAATACATCAACATAATACGTTTACTGGACAGTGAAACTATTCTGTGTGATATTTTAATTGTAGGATCCATGATATTGTGTATTTGTTAAAATCTATTAAAATATACAAAATAAACAGTGAGGCTTTCCATAAAATATTATCTTAGTCAGTTTTTTGCTGCTATGATAGAACACCACAGACACAGTAACTTACAATAAACAAAAGTTATTGGCTCACACTTCTGGAAAATTGAAGTCCGATATCAAGATGCCAGAATCCTGTGAGGCCCTTTTTGTTGTGCCATCACATGGCAGAATATGAGAGGACAGCAAAGTGCAAGAGAGAGGTAAACTCACCCTTCTTTATAAGTGCATCAATTGCACTCTTATTAGTCCTCATGGCTTAAATAACTCAACTCTTCCACGTCTTGATACTATCACAATGGCAATTAAATTTCAACATGAGACTTGGAGGAAACAGAGGTTCAAAGCTTATCAACTTTGGACTTTAATTAATAATAATAATGTAACAATCACACTTAAAAGGATGTTAATAGTAGCAAAAATTGTTGGGACACAGGTGGTACGGAAACTCTTTAGTAATTACTCAATTTTCTGCAAATTTAAAATGGTTCTTAAAAAATAAAGTGTATTAGTTAAAAAAAAATGAATTATGGATGGCTGAGGCGGGCAGGTAACCTGAGGTCAGTAGTTTGAGATCAGCCTGGTCAATATGGTGAAATCCTGTCTCTACTAAAAATACAAAAATTAGTTGGGCGTGGTGGTGCCTGTAGTCTCAGCTACTCGGGAGACTGAGGCAGGAGAATCACTTGAACCTGGGATGAGGAGGTTGCAGTGAGCCTAGATCACCCCACTGCACTCCAGTCTGGGTGACAGCGTTAGACTCTGTCTCAACAATAACAACAACAACAATATTAATAATAATAATAAATGAAATAAAAATTTAAAAAATAATTTAAAGAGAAAATTGGTCACATAGTATGGATATATATTCAAGGTGAGAAAAGTAATATTTATTCACAGATGAGAAATTCAGAGGCAAGAATTTAAGTGGTTTATTTTTTCTTTCATTGTGCAATGCAACTGAAAACACTTGACTGATGAATAAGCACAGTTAGTGATTGATCAAATAATTGTTATTTATGAGGAAATACTGTAATTACATGTTTTTTTGTGTGTGTACACATGAGTGTGCTTCGCTTTGTGTACAGTACAATAGAGGTTTAAATGTATATTAAACCGAGTATATTACAGACTCAATATTTACTATATTCTTAATTATTAATGTATATATGATAGCACAAAGTAGTTAAGTTTTTTCCCTCTGGCTTCTATAGCATTTAAGAAGTAGGCTTTTGTTGTGTGTTCTGTACCCTGCTTTTATACAAACTCACCTGTGTTAAGATTCAATAACCAAGATACAGCACAAATATACACACAGACACACACACAGACACATACACACACAGTATTTGAACTCTGGTAAATATTTTTTCAAAAAAAATTCTTTTTTATGTTAGTCTGCAAGTTTGTTACAAAAAGGGAAATTACTTTGTGACAATTTATCAATATCTAATGGTCACATACCTTATAGCAGTTTTCTTTCATGCTCAACCATTCTTACACGTAAAAAATGTCTAACCCAGAGGATGAACAATTGTGTTGCTTAGGGATAGAGGCTCTTTATTGCTCCTATGTGTTTAATTATAGGTAGTGAAGACATAAACAATATGACAGGTTGTGAAGCCAAATGGATGGAAGAGAGAGATAAAATATTTTCAGCTAGATTTTCTAATCCCCATGGTTGCAGGTAATGAGGGAATACATCATACTACCACCAGTCTCATTCACTTACACATACCTCTGAACCAGGCTTTAGAATAGGTCTTTTCTTAACATATGAATAAAAAAATAAACAAAACGCCAAACCCTGTTTTGATCAAATTTATTTTCTGGCAGAGGAAAAAAAAACAGACATGAAATAAGTGTTGTATATGGAAATAAAGAAACTTCATCCCTCAATTTCAATTCAGTCTACTCATCATCAGTGTGAAGAGTGACTCGGTGTAACATGGGTCCTTACTAACAGAGTTCTGCCATGAAAGAAGGGGCTAGGAATAAAGGTCAAGTCAACTGTAGTACAAAATTCCTACCTTTGTGAGTTATTAAGAGAAGACTCAGACATTTCTTCCCTAAATCCAGTTTCCCTCCAACACAATGTGTGGTAAATTTGCTGGGATTAGTTCCATTATATATTTCATCCTCATTTGTGGTATCCCCAAGAACTACCCCCAGAGTCAGTCACACTTCATGGTCCAAGCTCTGTAATTCCTATTTTTCCTCTTGTCTTACCATCCTATTTCCTGACATCCTTACATCGTTCGAGAGGAATTATTTTACATCCTGAGATCAAATCGTTTGACCTTTCCTTTCAAACTATTTTTCTGATGAAAACATGGATCTCTCCTGAGGACATGGCTTCCACTGCTGGCCTGTCAGTAATATTTGCTTTTTGTTCCTACAGCCTCGCAAAACAAATCTGGGTTTTATTTATTTATTTATTTATTTATTTATTTATTTATTTATGATGGATTCTTGCTCTGTCACCCAGGTTGGAGTGCAGTGCCATGATCTTAACTCACTGTAACTTCTGCCTCCGGGGTTCAAGTGATTCTTCTGCCTCAGCCTCCTGAGTAGCTGGGACTACAGGCATGTGCCACCACGCCTGTCTAATTTTTTGTGTTTTTGAGTACAGACGGGGTTTCACCATGTTAGCCAGGGTGGTCTTGATCTCCTGACCCCATGATCTGCTTGCCTCAGCCTCCCAAAGAGCTGGGATTACAGGTGTGAGCCACCGTGCCTGGCCTTTTCTTAAATATTGTTCCCAATTTCAGGGCACTCTTCCTCTCTCCTTCCTGAAGATCCTTCAGTTTTTGGTATGGTTTGGTTCTGTGTTCCCACCTGACATGATTTGTCCCCACCCAAATCTCATCTTGAATTGTAACTCCCACAATTCCATGTGTTGTGGGAGGAACCTGGTGGGAGGTGACTGAATTATGGGGGTGGGTATTTCCTGCACTTTTCTCATGATAGTGAATAAGTCTCACAAGATCTGAAGGTTTTAAAAATGGGAATTTCCCTGCAGAAGCTCTCTCTTTCCTTGATACTATCTATGTAAGACGTGACTGGCTCTTCCTTGCCTTCCTCTGTTGTGAGGCCTCCCCAGCCATGTGGAATTGTAAGTCCATTAAAACTGTTTTTCTTTCCAGTCTCAGGTATGTCTTTACCAGCAGTGTGAAAACGGACTAATACACCACCCGGATCTCATCTTGAATTGTACTGCCCAATTGTTGAGTGATGGACCTGGTAGGAGGTGATTGGATCATGGCAGGGGGTGGTTTCCTCCTTGCTATTCTCATGATAATTGAGGGAGTTCTCACAAGATCTAATGGTTTAAAAGTGGCAGTTTTCCCTGCATGCTCTCTCTCTCTCCTGCTGCCTTGTGAAGAAGGCACTTGCTCCTGCTTTTCCTACTGCCATGACTGTAAGTTTCCTGAGGCCTCCCTAGCCATGTGGAACTGTAAGTCAATTAAATCTCTTTTCTTTATAAATTACCTAGTCTAAGGTAGTTCTTTATAGCAGTGTGAAAAGGACTAATACAGTTTGAATCTCATGTGTATTATTTTTTTTTCTTGGCTCACTAGCCTTTATTGTTGCTGTCATCTACAACCCACTGATTTATTCTCCTCCATAGCTCAGTGATTTTAGAATATAGTATACTTGCCTCAATTCTCTGTAATTGCAATAAATATCTGGGTGATCCTTCCAACTTCTGGCACTGTAGATCCTTGAATTCCATTTCCCTAAAGTTCTGGTCTTTATCTCAGCCATAATCTATTTAGGATTTTTTCATTGTCCGGATCTTGTAGCACTAATTACTACATCACCTCCATGATCTCACTTTCTTGAATCCTATACTTTGACCACCAACTCTTCTAATTCACTTCATCACCCTAAACCTAACAAAACTTCAAATCTCTTAAAACTTTCATTCCGTTGATCCTACTAACTTTTATTCGTCCCTCTTCTACTTGATGTCTCACATTTCTCATTCCTCAGTTTTAATTCCATGGCCATTAATTAACAGAACAGATATCCATCAAGTAATTAATATGTGCTTGCAGTATTTTAAGTCTTTCAGATTTATTAGCACACAAAGATGAAAAGATTCCTCTGCATTAACTCCTGAAACAATAGATGGAATACATTTGTGTCTATCAAACATCAGTCACTACACTTCCTTCCCCTAATCTATTCAAGGGTATCATTTCTGCAATTCTTCTCTCTTCCTTCCATATAATCAAATGTTCTCTCTCTGTTATATTTCCATTGCTACATAGTTTCTCATAAAGAAACTATGTTTTGCTTACTTTATCAAATATAATACTATTTATTTGCTCATATTTGCAGAATAACTACTTGAAATTATTGATAATTACCATCATTTCTAGTTTCTCTCTGACTTTCTTACAATTTAATCAAATAAGCCCTTCTTACCTATGGCTCTACCAAAACTACTCTCATTTTTGTAGACAGAAAATAGGTGAAACTTGATGATTCTTGTCCCCATATATTTATGTTTTTGTGTTTATCACTACTTTCTCTTCTTTCTTTCTTTTTTTTTTTTTTTTTTTTTTTTTTGTTGTTGTTGTTGTTGTTGTTTGGCTTCTTGGATTCATCACTTCTTTGCTTTTTCTTCTAACTTGCTGGTTGATATTATTCATCTCTTTTGCTGGATTCCCATTTGCTACCCACATGTTTAATCTATGAATTTCCTAGGACTCTAGATTCAGGCAATTATCTATGTTTCTGTTAAAGCTGTTTGTCTTCAAAAAATTGAAATACAACTCTGTCTCTGGCAAAGAGAAATTTATTGTCTCATATTTCTAGACATGGAAAGTATAGAGGTAGAGCTGGGTCTCATGAAGGACTGGATTATGTTGCCATCACTCTTTCCTTCTCTCTCTGTCTCTGATCTCTGTGGGCTGGCTTACTCTATCACTACATTTTATCCCGAACTCTAAGATTACTTTTTGTTTTGGACCTGTGTGCAAGATACCCATAATTTCTTCTCCTAAGATCTGTGTACAAATGCCTCAGATAGTCTTACAAGGATTCACAGAGTCCTATCTTGAACTCCAGCAGAAAATGAGTCACTTGGAAAACATGACTAAAAGAGTAAAGAAAAGTTTCATAAAGTAGGGGTTTCATTTTTGGAAAGTTAGAAACAATAAAGCAGCCGAGAAAAGGATTAATAACAATTGTATGCAGTAAACAATATTAAATTTTATCTTTTTCATCAATAAATTGTTTACATTGATTTCAAATGTGCTTCCTGAGTAATATTTTGTCCATGTCTTAAGCTCTGCTAAATACTTTACAAGCATCTCATGTGATCTTAAATAATTTCTAAAGTAGAGATACTACTATTATTCTCATTAGCACATGAGGAAATCCAGACAGCTTAAGGAATGTTTCAAAGGTACTTCTGGAGTTCAAAGGTAGACTGGCCGATTCCAAACTCATGTGTTATACATTAAACCTCACTGAGGATGTGCATCCTCTGATTCCTGTTCCTTGTTCATGGGAGCAGGTGTTTCCTGATCATTAAAGCATAGACTTTGATGTGAAACAGTCCTGGGATTTGACAGGAGTCTGATGATTCTTAACCATGGTAACCTAATCAACTTTTTAAACCTGTTCTTTGTACCTTATTTTTCAACAGGAGAATTGGGTTAGTGAATAATTGGAATTGGAGTAATGATAATATCTACATTGAATGAATTAAATAAAGTTATGAACTTGTAGGCTTTCTTGCCACATATAGTGTTCACTATTAACTATTATTATTGTGAACAGTAGGATGTCAGAGTCTCTTTCTTCAAAGCAAGTACATTTCACTCTGTTTTACTTAAAAATCAAAATTGATTTTTAATCTCAGTTATAATAATGGGCAAATTTTAGGGTAATTACAACTGAATTAACACAGGTTGATAAAGTAAGAAAGCTGAGGAAGCTGAAAGAATAAAACACCTGAGTTTTTTTATTTACTTATCAGAGAATTGGAGACCAGTTATTCCAAGTCAGTCATACTGCATTAAATACCTCAGTTCTTCACCCACTTGGATCTGTTTCCCATGCCCTTTGAGTAAGTGATAACATGGCTTTTCTTTCCATTTGACTTTGATTCAACCATATGACCTACATTGGACATTAAAATAAGACAGAAATAATGGCAGGCCATTTCTGAATTTTCACCTTACCTTTTCTTTTTTATGCCTCTGCTGCTTCTATGAGAAAAACATGTCAGATCAAGTTCAGGTGACCCAGGAAGGGGAGGAAAAACACATTCAACAAATAACATCCAATTTCTGCAGAGTAAACAAGCATGGTTAAGATCAGTACACCTTCCAGCTAATATCCATCTCCTGTAGTTAATATTCATCTTATCCATAGATATATGACAATAAATTATACTTACTTTAAGCAACTAGTTTTGGGATGGCTTGTTGTAAGTCGGTTTTTAAGATAAATAGCACGGGCTAAAGTTTTATCTTTTTAAGATGTTTGTATGTGTATATATGTATATATATATATATACATATATACATATTGTATATATGTATATATATTTTTTGTATATATGTGTGTATATATATATATATACATATATACACACACACACACACATACTTATTGTATGATTAAATTAATACACACATATTTCTAAAATAAATATTAGTAATATGTGTAATGTAGGGATGTTTATATTTACATATAAAGAGAAACAGATTTTATATATATATACATAATAGATGAAACTAGTCATACTGATATATATAATATATTTTATATAACAATATGCATTAATGTTTGTATGGTATATATTATTTTATATTCACATAATATAGTAATATATATTACTATACTATACTATATAATGTGCACTATTATATATATTATATATCACCATGGCTAATTAGTTTCTTATTCTACTATATAAAATAACATCAAAAGAGGAATGTACCCCACAGTTTACAACTTTGGTTGGCTTTCTAATTAAAGAGCTTTTTTTTTTTCTTTTCTTTGTAAACTTTTCTAATTAAACATTTTTTCCTGGGTTGCATTGCAAATCTTTGCAATAGACATTACATCCAATTTATCAATAGTCATAACAACTCCATTATTAAAAAGTATCTCCTTTATATTCAACCCTATCAACAATTTAATAAAATAATGTATTAAACCTTTGATCTAGAAATTCATTACACAGAAAATTTGGTTTAAATGTTTTAACAATATTTTCAGGATCATTCTATTAAGGCTTTAAAAACCCTTTCATTCTCTACATGCTTTAGTATGACTGAACTAAGCAACCACATTAAAAAGGGTCATACAAGTTTGAGGCCACCTTTATCCCTTTTTTGTGTGGGAGGATGAGTTGATTTGATTAATTCAGTACATTTATAAATCAGTGATGAGGGAGTGAATTATAGATTGATGATCATGTGTTTAAGCAGAACACATTTTATTTAATTTTTTCATCAATTTGTACTGACTAATTATATGTGAAGAGTTTTATTCTTTTATTCCAAAGGCTTGTCAACATGTGGAATGACAGTACAGAGGAAGATAGCAGTTCTTATTAATTGTTCTGAGCACTGAAGACTCTTTTGTGCATACTTGGGATGTGAAATTACTTGATTCTCGTTGTCTCTATTTGAACAAATTTAGACAACAAATCAAAAATACATAAACAACCACAGAAAAAATCCCAATGTTTCTATATAGTTCTCATTAATCCAGTGAGATTGAAACTCTAAAATAAATATACCAGTGAGTCCTTTTCTGATTGGGAATTCTTTTTTTCTTCTAAACTTAGGTGATTTACCTTATAGCCCTGAACTTGTATATTATTGTCTTGCACCCACAAAGACGCAGTTCAAAGCTGAAGGCAAAGAAGAAAGATGCAAAGATGTCAAGGCTTTGCCATTAATACCACCTCAAAACACCTGAGAATTCCATCCCTAATTGCTGACACGAGTCAGTAAATTCCAATACCGATTGAACCATTTTATGGTTGAACCATCTCAAACATGTTAGAACATGTTGAACCGTCTCTAACAACCATAGTTGTTAGAGAACAGACTAGAAAGTTTTTTTTTCAAGTTTTTTTGTTCATATAAACATAGTGACTTAAATGCAAAAGTGTGTTTTGTAAACAAGATCTAGTTAACTTGATATTCTGTAAATATTTTCAATGACTTAGACAAAGACATAGATATTTATATGATAGTAAATGCCTCATGACGTGATGAATTTTAGCCTCCTCCAACTGTATTTTCTGATTATTAATTTTTTAATTGAAAAGTCTTCTAAAATTCAAACCACCAAAATTATTCAATGGCTAATTTTTAAAATGAAATTGCAGTGAGTGAAATAATATATGTAGAAAAAGTATATACATATAATGCATATATTCAATCAGGTATTGAAATTATATAGTAAATATGATATGAAATAACTGAATCTTAATTTAAAACTACTATAATTTCCCAGTTTTGTGTCATTCTCATTCTTCTATCTTCTTAGCATGAGTTTACTTAAGTGTTTGGTCACTATTTCTATTTTTCACAGTAATTGTATCATTGAAGCTCTTGCTTTCTTAGCAACTGAACTATTGTCAAATCCAAGCTGATGTCAGATCTAATCTTAGCATTCTGAGTAATAGAGTTAATAGCTCTCCACTTGACACAACTATTTATCCATGACTTTTAACCTATTCCAGCTGGATGTACTCTTATATTGAACAGATAAAAACTAATCCATTTAATAGGAAACAAGTTGCTTGAAACTTCATTTATGACCTAGCATTACAGATAAAATTGTATATTCAAATCTCTATTCGTATATACTTTCTTTTTAAAGAAACTAAATATTTAAAGTTTGTGCGTCACATTATATCCTGTAAAATTTGGTTCGTGAATGTTTTGGAAATTATTTACTTTCTTCCATGTTACCTTTATGTATTTTAATAATCATATGTATTCATGTGCATGTGTCCATGCATTTTAAAATAATACTTATGAAACATACTATTTTCACTAATATCTTTGGGTATATAATTTTGAGTTTTGATTGTCATAACAAAAACCTGAATATTTGAAAGTTATTGATTCATCCTTTAAAGCAGTTATTTTATGTGAGCTATGCTTTGGTTTTAAGCCCATCAATTATATTGAGGATAAAACCATTAAATTCTTATTGTTTTACTTGGGATTAATTTACATACAAGTGGACATAAAACTTAGCTAAAAATGGTTCAATCGGTATTGGAATTTACTGACTCGTGTCAGCAATTAGGGATGGAATTCTCAGGTGTTTTGAGGTGGTATTAATGGCAAAGCCTTGACATCTTTGCATCTTTCTTCTTTGCCTTCAGCTTTGAACTGCGTCTTTGTGGGTGCAAGACAATAATATACAAGTTCAGGGCTATAAGGTAAATCACCTAAGTTTAGAAGAAAAAAAGAATTCCCAATCAGAAAGTAGGTGACACAGCGGTCATCACTTGCTGACTTGTTTACCTACATCACATTGGATCTGTCTCTGGGTGATGTAGCTAGGAATATGCTGATTGACTATCCTAAGACGACTCATTGCTAAAGCTCTGAAAGTGGTAAATCACAAGCCCATGAGGCAGGGAGGTCGGATAAGTTACTATTATTCTAATAAATTCTATAAGTTACTATTATTACTCTTAGAGTTAATAGTAATTAACTGTAGCTAAAAGCTTCTAAGTGTTTCACTATCAGCTTAGTGCTGGACACTAAAAATACATCCTCAATTCCATCCTATAAATAAATTCTGTGACATAGATGATATGAGTATAAAAAATTTCTCTAGAGATTACTGTCACTGTGTTACTCAACATAACCTGTATAAGATTTATGTAAGACATTTCTTTCAGATTTAGGTGCTGCAAGGCTGCATTTTCTTCTGAGGTATAAAATGTATTATTTTCCTGACAAACAGTAGAAATCTTTTAACTGACTAAATTTTATATTGCGAGGAACTCAAAACCAAATTTGGTACTAAACATTAGTAACCATGTAGAACCTTAGGGCTTATATATTAATTTTATAATTTTCCTCTAGTTTCAATCATCCATTAAAATGACATTTTCCTGTTTGTAGACATCTGGGCTTGGATAGCAATGGCAATATTTCCCTTATTCTCCTGAAATGATTAAAAAAAAAAATCAAGGGCAACAAATAATACCCCATAGGGCCCGCACTTTCAATATCACTAGGAGACAGAGAACACTATAACTCTAGATAATGTTTAAATAAGATAAATGGGAAAAGAAATATCAACTGAAGACCCACCATAATCTCATGTCTGCTCTAAGATTGTGGGTAAAGAGCGCTTTAAAGGGGAGACGTGAAGAGACTCCATAACCAAGAACATCCAGCAGCAGAGGACTAAGAGGAGGCACAGTACATCATCCTTAGAAAGAGAAAGTGAAATAATAAGAATAAACTTAACACGGGTCGAGCCTTAGAAATTCTTACACTTCATTATGAAGTAAAAGCTTAAAAATGGGTGGAATTATGTGGCAATTTGGAAAAGTGATGCTTCTTGGAAAGAACCAGATGCAGAAGAGAGCGCACTTCGGAGATGATGTCATGAAAGAAATAAAGAAAATAGAGGAGAAATGTATGTATCCTACTGAAGTAAGTATCCTACAGTTGATGAAAGAGAATAGCACCACCAATTTATTTTCTCTCTTCTCTCAATCATAAAAGAAAATAGGCAGAAGAGAGCAGAAATAACAGAAGAAGGAATTCACAAAGTAGGAGACCTGGCCGCTAAGAAAGAGTAGAACAGGGCAGAGATCACAAAATTTCTGTATAAAGTTAGATATGGCAAAACACTAATTTTCTGCTAGTAGATAGTTTCAATAATACACAAACTATACAACTGAAAAAAAATCAACATTGCAAACAGAAACTTACATCAAAACAACATAAAAAATATAAAATATTACCTTGAATCAAAATACAAAACATAAGAGAAATAAAAAAGATTAAAGAAAATAAAAATTCACTAAAATCATGAAATAAATATATGTAAAAGATAAAATAATATCATATATAAAGACACCATCAGAAAATGCCCTTAAGATAATAGATTTGAATGAGCCCTTATTAAAGCGTATTGAATCAAGGCAGGAAAAGCATCAAGAGAATAAATCTGAGATGTTTAAAATATTATAAAGGACCAGAACAAAAGTGATTGAGATGGAAGAAAGACAAATGAAGTGGAACTTTTGCATTATTATTTTTCCTGAAGAAGAAAATTAAATTATTGTGCTGAAACTACTATTTCAAATTATAAACTAGAACACTTTCCAGACATAAAGTTAGACCAGATACTTCCACACTGTCTTTATTACTTAAGTGGAGTCATACTACTTCTAACCAATGGATCATGCATGGAGACACTTTATCAAAATTTGTGAATGAATTACTTAAAATATTTGTAAATTTCCATACTTCTTCTTCACCAATGAGCCTGGAAACTCATTTAGATAGACATGTAGACAGATCAATGTTGTTTGGAATACCAAATCGTTACATGGAGGACAGTTAACTGAAGATTTGTTTGGACTTACTTTGAAGTTTGAGAGAGAGAAATAAACCCTATTTTGATATAACACTGAAATATTTGTGGTTCTTGTTATGTTAGCCCAAACTAAGCTATTATGCTTGATGCAATTAGTCACAGTAAAATTATGAAACCAAAATATTATTTTGTGCAGTACTGTATATAAATAATAAATTATAAAATAATATAAAACTCTAAAACTGATGAACTCTGTTCTGTTATATCAGAATGCCTTTGGCTAAAGCCCAGGAATTGCTATTTATAAAATGTTCTCCAAGTATACAGCCACGGCTAAAGGCCTCTACTTGATTGAAACGGAGTCTGTACATAATTATGAGAATGTTTCCATGAAAATGTGTTTCAAAAACAAAATATGCAGAAAATTTATCATTATAAAATCATTATTTTCCTCTCTAGAAGATAATTTATTATTTCAATGTGATTCCATATCATCATGCATGATTTGCACCTGTTGATGTTTTGCAAAATTCTTCATTTCTAAGATGATTGCTTTGTGTAGTTTGCATTTCTTCTATTTTAATTTGCATCATCCTCTAAAAAACTACTTGTTTTCTGAACTAGAGTTCTCATTAAAGTTTTGAGGGCTGATTGCAGCTGATGTGCACTGTGTAATCATAAAGCTTAGTCACATAGCTTGGAACAAGTATGGCATCTAGTCTTTCTTAGAAAGTAATTAGGTAAAATTTAACATCTTATGACCAGCATCACTTTCTCTGAAAAAAATAAAAAAGTTTGCTCCACCTGTCCTCAATTTTATTTTGTATCACATTTCAGCTTTTTTTTATCCTTATCATGATTCTTTTTTCTATTTTTTCATTTTCATTTATTTTAACTCAGCACCCTCAATAACTTTGGTATTTCTTTTTCTTACTTATTTTTTTAACATTTTCCTCTAGAACAATACTTTTAATGGCTTATGATCAGAAATATGCACATATCACTCCTCATCACTTTCTCATATCCATATGATAGATAGATAATAGAGAGATATAGGCACAGAGACATAGATATAATTTATCTCACTGATATTATCATTTTTCTGTATATAATCTCCCTGTAAAATAACTATGAATAATGTTATTTTTTAGCCATCATCCCATTCCATATAAGATCTAGTTGTTCCTTTAGAAAAGATCTCTTGTTAATCCATTTACAAACAGAAAAGCAGTATCTCCAGTGAGTTTTGCATTTTGACAAGCAATTTAAAAAGTTAGCTATTTTGCTCTATAGAGGGAGTATTTACAAATGGCTGAGTGGGTATGGGAATGTTGAGGACCTGGACAGACTACTTAAGTGTAGTAAAGAAGGAATTATTCCCAAGAGTAATTCACATCTGATGTCATCCAGCATACAAATCCAGGTCATTAAAATTTTCTCAATGTATTCTTAACAATATAACAAACTAGAAATTTCACCTGTTAAGTTGTTAATGTTCTGAAGATGCCCTGTGACAGTTAAAAACCAGCCATTCTTCAAGGTTTTATTGGTAGGTCAATATAACCTTGAAAAATCATATTGATTACTTATGTCCCCACATGATACAATAAATTCTCAACCCTCAGTCCATCATAATGTGATCTAATTTGGAACTAGAGCCATTGTAGATGTAATCAGTTAGGTTAAAATAAAGTTATTCTGAATTAGGGTGGGCTTTCAATCTGATATGATTGGTGTCCTTATAAGGACAGGTGGAAAAATACCAAGATGGCGAGACACAGGGAGTATACCATGTGATGACGCAGGCTGAGATTCGAGTTATGCCACTGCAAACCAAGGAATGCCACAGGTTTTCACAACAGACAGTAGGAAAAAATCAGAAACATATTCTCCTGCAGAGCCTTCAGATAGGGCGCTGCCATGCTGACACCTTGATTTTTGAACTTCTTGCTTTTAGAACTATGAGAAAATAAATTTCTGTTGTTTCAGCCACACATTGTGTGGTACTTTGTTATAGGAGCCCTAGAAACTAATACACTAGCTAACAATAATATTGCAGCTAGTTTCAGTCATATCTTCCTTGGAGTTTATTGGGATGCAGATCCTTAAAATATCAATAAACCCCTATACATTACAGTTTGCCTTATTTTGTTTTCTACTTTTGTTTCAGGAATATCATTAGAATTTGCTGATAATATATAATACCTGACTTTGCTTCCATAACCGTCAATATTGAAAAATAAAACTGCAGTTTTGAAAACTCAGCCAATGGGTATCAATGTAGTTGTTGAGGCAACGCCCATTATGTTTTCTTGAACCTTTTTTTTTCTTGACCAATGCTCATTTCACCTGTCATTACATATTTTGAATAACATTCATGGAAAGTATCATTAAATCTATCATAGTTAAAACTAAAGAACAATGTTAGCTAGCTAATTGAACATGAAATATTCAAGAAAACGTGGACTTTACAAAAACCCACACCAAACAATAACCTGAAAAACAATCCTCTTGCATGTAGTTTCAAGTAATAACAGACTAGCCTGGATTATGATTTTAACTTCAATGTGGCTATGCTGAAAATATCACTTGTACTTATATTAGTATATGCTTAAATATCTGTGAAATGTTATAAATGTGTATTAGCAAAAAAAAAAAAAAAAAACCTAAAATTTGCTACAAAGAAGTTTATAACATATACAGTTATGAATTATTTGACATCTTGATTAAAAGTGCAAGTAAACCACGACAGAATAGCCAACTGGTAGTCAAAATATTTTCTCAATGTGAGAGAAATAAAAAAAAATTTGCATTGTCTGTTTGATTTTATTGAAACAGTCACCTTCAGATCTCTTAATTTTAAGTTGTTTGAGGTCATTAGTTTGTATTTCCTAGAAATGTTCAGAATTACGAGTTTTCTTATAACAAATATAAAGAAGTTTAGATAATGTATTTTAGATGCCAGAAAAATTCTTTTTTGAGTCTTCTCACCCCTGTTACTTTCTTCATGATTATGGCAGTTAGCTGTGTACTCCACCGGCTACCCTGCTGTGGTGCTAATCAGAGGAGAGAAGCCCCTGCTGGGAGTTGTGGTAATTACACTGGGATAGTTCGTCTCTTTTTGAACTCTCTCTAGGTTTTCACTTTTCCTAACAGCAACAATGATACCAATTAAAAATGGATGTTAATTACAAAAGTTTAAAATATTCTCTTTACAAGTTAATGTAATCTTTTCTACCAATGAAATAGATACATTTTTCTATTTCTGTAGCTCTTTTGTCCAACTCTCTGACTTTAAAAAAAAAAAGTTTCAGCATAACTATGTTTATAAATGATAAATACATGGTCCTTTATCCAGGGACATATTTTTCATTCTCATTTAGGCATATTTTGGACCCTAAAGCCATTTTAGTTATTAATAAATATACCTCCTATTAAACTTTATGGCTTATAAAATTGGCATCCTGCATACAAAAAGAGTGGGGTGTTTACTGAAGCTTTGAAAACCAATCTTTATTTATAGAGAGTTACTAAACATCAACTAGCTGATGTTTTCCAAGAATGACAAGTGCAAATACGATTTGATGTTAATGCATGTATACATCCATTGAGGTATTTCATCTAAACCTCTTTTTTATTGAAATTAAAATCATAAAGTACATGGTATTGCAAATATATGTGAAAATATTTATTAATAAAACTGTGTCTCCAAAATAATAAAATCAGCTGAAAATCACAAATATATTAGTAACATATGTTGGTCATAGATAATGGAGAAAATGGGTAGTAAAATTGTGCCTAGAGGATGTGAATAGGGACATTAAAAGAAAATCTTGTGCATTTTATATGCTTAATTTAAATGTAAAGCAGTAATTCTAAAATTGGAACTACAATTTTTATTAGTTGTGCTCCCATTTAAATTTCATATTTTACTTTGCATAGAAATTATTAAAATATCCAGAAAACATTCTCTAAAAGAATAAACACTTGTGACTTATAAGCACCAGATAAAATTCTAGTAATTATTTCATGAAATCTGGGACAAAGAAGCTAATTGAGTGTATTATTATAAAATTCTAGGGGGAGAAACAACAAGTTAAGCAGCGCTGCCAAAGGTTTAGAATATCTCTACCCTTTTTAGGATTAATCTCTCTGGAAGCACAAGATCTGAAGCAAACCATGAAAGAAGCAATCATATTTTAAGTGCTAATGCATCGAAAGAGATTGTCATTTCTCTAATAACCATAGCATCTTTAAATATTAGACGATGAAAAAAGTGAGAGTTTTAAATTTAGTCCTCCATCAAATTCTTCTAAAACGCACTTATGTATTTTAAATATAATAGGTTAAAATATGACTATATTGTTCAGAAACAATCTTATTTTATACGTTCTATATATTTTAATGGCATAAATAAATAATGTCAATTGTGGTATAATTTCTTAGAAATTTTTGATGGCCACATCTATTTAACTCTATGATGCTCTTTTATTGATTCTTAGATTCTGTAGTTTTTGAAATTCAGAATACACAATTCAGGTTTTGAATGCTTATTCAGATATACTTAACACTGGATGAGTTCTTGTCAATTTTTGAGTCCTTGTCTCAAAATGAACTATTTGGGAAGGTCTGATCTCTCAATGTCCTACTAGATTACCAAAAATATTTTTGACAACTATAACCTTGATGGGGCAACTGAGAATCCCAACTGGGTATAGTCTGAAGATCCCAAATACTATAATACCATGTTGTACTGGAGATGCAGTACAACAATGTGGCTTTCAGGAAGGTGCTCTTTTTTATTTTTATTATTTTTTAGAAAAATGATTGTTCTCTGCTGCCAAAGCTGGAGCGCAGTGGCGGTATCATAGCTCATTGCAGCCTCAAACTCCCGTGTTCAAGCCATCCTTCTGCCTCATACTCCTGAGTAGCTAGGCCTACAGGCACAAGCCACAACATCTGGCTAATTTTTAAATTTTTTTGTAGAGATTGGGTCTCACTGTGTTGCCCAAGCTGATCTCAAACTGCTGGCCTGAAGTGATCCTCCTGCTCAGCCTTCCAAAGTGCTAGGACTATAGATGTGAGCTTTTAGGGAGTTAGTTGAGTCATAATTTATCATCTAATATGTTATGGCAATTAAATGATATGGCCAGGTGTGGTGGCTCATGCCCTGTAGTTCCAGCCACTTGGAAGCATGAGGCGAGCAAATCCCTTGAGCCTGGGAGGTGGAGGTTGTAGTGAGCTGATATTGCACTACTGCACTAGAGCCTGGGCAACAGAGTGAGACCCTGTCTCAAAAACAGAAATAATATAGGGTCAGGCAAGGTGACTCATGCCTGTAATTCCAGCACTTTGGGAAGCTGAGGTGGGTAGATCACCTGAGGTCGGGAGTTTGAGACCAGTCTGGCTAACAGGGCAAAACTCTGTCTCTACTAAAAATAAAATTAAAAATAAAATTAAAATTAAAAAATAAGCAGGGTGGGGTGGCACATGCCTCTAATCCCAGCTACTCGGGAGTCTGAAACATGGCAATCACTTGAACCCTGGAGGCGGAGTTTGCAGTGATCCTACATTGCACCACTGCACTTAAGCCTGGGTGACAGAGCAAGACCTTGTCTCAAAAATGATAATAATAATAATAATAATAATAGTAATGATAAAATTGTTATTATTTTAAAGAAAAAAACTAAAATAATATAATTTAATTTAGGAATATAAATACATTTGTGTAATATATAATAACATTTAGGAGCCCTATAGATGCTTGTCATCCTGACTTTACTAAATATTTTAGTGTTCGATATCCTCATGGGAAATTGGAAGGTTCTGTGAACAAAAAAAGAAATCAATTATATGATTTTATTGAAAAATACTTTGGAGAAATTATTTGGTAATCTGTGAAGCAAACCTATACAGCAAGTTATGACAGAATTTGTAAGGTTTGCAATATACGGCAAGTTTCCTATAGTACCTTTTGACTAACTGCATGTATAGTTTCTAATCGGCGGTTATTTTCAAAATTCCAGTAATCACAATCACACCACTTTGTGAAAGTGAAATTATATTTATGAATTTTATCGTTACAAAGTAATTGGTAACATATAATTACAAATCTAGTTTCTATAAATCTGTAAACAAATGTATACTCCAAATATTGATGAAGCTGCTCAATGTGCATTCTGCTCATATTAATAAGACACGTCGAAGCATTTTCCCTGCAGATACCATAATGGTTTGGCAAAATTTTGCTAGAGAAAAGTTCCATTAAATGTGTATCATGAGCAATATGTGTTACAAATCCTGGAAACTTCCCAGGAGTTTCTATGGTTGATCTTCATTGTTTCGAGATTCTATATGTATGAAATAGTTGATCTTCATTATTCAGAGATTCTTTGTTTACGAAACAAACAGCTAAGTTTATTTGTTCTCAAAATGAACACTCTGAAACTTTTGTGGTCATTTTCAGATACATGCAGAAAGGTGAAAAACTTTTGAATTCTCCCACACACACACTCCCAGCTGAGGTCAAACAAGGAGATGCTCCACTTTCATGTATTTTCTCCTATCCTGAAAACAGCATAAGAGCTCTTCTACTGCAAACTCCTTAAGTGTTCTTTTCGTAGCCACATTTTAGCATTTTGTGGTTTTTTTGTTTTGTTTTGTTTTGTTTTGTTTTGGTGATTTTATAGCTTAAAATGGCCTCCAAACATAGTGAAGTACTATCTAGTGCCAAAGCACAAGCAGACTAATTTACCTTGTAGAAACAAATATGCATTAGATAAGCTTTGTTCAGACATGAGTTATAGTACTATTGGCTGTGAGTTTAATGTTAATCAGCAATATACATCCAATAAGGTGACCTTATAGAGAAATACATATAAACAAGGTTATGTATTGATAAGTTGACAAAAATGTGACCAGAGAAACCTAATCTTGTATTTTTTCCTAGGAGCAATAGTTTGGTATTCATTAATTTAATGTTCTTTAAGACTGTATAAAATATAAATACTGACTGTAGTAATAATTGATTGCATTTTTCTATTTGGATTATTTTTCATTCACGGAATTATACTAGATTATTTTCTGGTATAAAAATGCATTAATTTCATGTATTGTGCTTCTTAGTGTGCCCGGAATCGGTGGGTTCTTGGTCTGGCTGACTTCAAGAATAAAACCGCGAACCCTCCCGGTGAGTGTTTAGCGTTCTTAAAGATGGTGTGTCCAGAGTTTGTTCCTTCTGATGTTTGAATGTGTCCGGAGTTTCTTCCTTCTCGTGGGTTGGTGGTCTTGCTGACTTCAGGAATGAAGCTGCAGACCTTCCCGATGTGTGTTACAGTTCATAAAGGCAGCAGATCAGGAGTTGTTTGTTCCTCCCGCTGGGATCGTGTTCTGGCTGGCTTCAGGAGTGAAGCCGCAGATATTCCTGGTGAGTGTTGCATCTCATAAAGCTGGCGCGAACCCAAAGAGTGAGCAGCAGCACGATTTACTGCAAAGAGCGAAACAACAAAGCTTCCAAAGCACGGAAAACAACCTCACCACGTTGTTGCTGCTGGCTAGGGTGGCCTGCTTTTATTACCTTATTTGGCCCCACCCACATCCTGCTGATTGGTTCATTTTACAGAGAGCTGATTGGTCCATTTTACAGAGTGCTGACTGGTCCGTTTTACAGAGTGCTGATTGGTCCGTTTTTACAGAGCTCTGATTGGTGCGTTTACAAACCTTTAGCTAGACCTAAAGTTCTCCAAGTCCCCACCCAAAGGAGAAGCCCAGGCGGCTTCACCTCTCATTAGTGTTTACTCAAATGAGTTGGAAATATATGTATGTACACACAAAACATGCACATGAATGCTGTATCAGTGTTGTTTATAATTGCCAAAGCTTGGAACAAGCCAATACATCCCTCAATAGTGAATGAATTACCAAACTGTGGTACATTCATGCAGTTATTCACCAATGTAATGAAATAAGCTTTTCAGATGCAATGACTCATGCTTCTAATCCCTACATTTTGGGAGGCCAAGGCAAAAGAATTGCTTGAGCCCAGGAGTTTGAGACCAACCTGGGCAACATAGTGAGACATCGTCTCTACAAAATATAAAAAAAAAAATAAAAATAAACATAGCTGGCTATGGTGGCTGGGACCGTTTGTCCCAGTGACTGGGAAGACTATGGTGGGACAATATCTTGAGTCCAGGAGGTCGAGTTTGCAGTGAGCTATGATCATGCCACTACATTCCAGCCTGTGGTACAAAGTGAAACCCTACTTCAAAGAAAAGAAAGGAAGAGAGAGAAATAAAGAAAGAAAAAGAAAGAAAAAAAAGAGAGAAAGAGAGAAGAGAAAGAGAATGAAATAAATAAGCTATCAAGCTATCAAAAGATATAGAGGACCTTAAATAAATGTCATTAAGTGAAAGATGTCAATCTGAAAATGTTAGATACTCTGATTCTAACTACATGATACTCTGGAAAAGAAAAAAAAAAAAAAAAAAAAAAAAACTAAGGAAAGGGTAAAAAGATCAGTAGTTGCCTGGGATTATGGAGGAAAGAAGGGTGAATAGATGAAGCAGAAAGACTTTTAAGACAGTAAAATTATTCTGTATGACAGTGTCAAGGCAGACACATGTCATTATACATCTGTCAAACCCACAGAATGTACAATACCAACAGAGACTCTTAATGTAAACTATGAGCTTTATTTAAAAAAAATGTATCGGCCGGGTGCGGTGGCTCAAGCCTGTAATCCCAGCACTTTGGGAGGCCGAGACGGGCGGATCACGAGGTCAGGAGATCGAGACCATCCTGGCTAA
>NW_016807895.1:435770-442757 GCF_001698545.2 Rhinopithecus bieti
TTCACCGTGTTAGCCAGGATGGTCTCGATCTCCTGACCTCGTGATCCACCCGTCTCGGCCTCCCAAAGTGCTGGGATTACAGGCTTGAGCCACCGCGCCCAGCCGGGACTTCTTTTTTGTGTGTGTTATTACCTCTTGATTGAAAGTTTATGGCCTGCTAAGACAATCAATTGGGACATAGTTTGGTGTCTGTATCCTTGCCTTTAAGGGGATTTTGCCTCCAAAAAAAGATGTTTAAGACGAGAAATGTCCGTGCAAAATGGGGTTCAGATTCTGAAAAACCAAAATAAATTACAACAAGATAATGTATTAATAGAAGAGATAGTATTATTAAGATATTGGAAAAACCACTTTATCCAATATAAAAAACAGTAATTATTGACCAAGCAAAAAATTGTCATGCTTTGGAAAACTCAGATTTGACAAGTCAGGATTTGACACAAATTTATTTTTTTAGATGACACCTTAAGGCCCGATTGATGCTTAGGAGATTACTATTTTACTAATACTGATTTGGACAATTTCCTGTTTTACCCTCTATTTTCACAAGCAAGCTACTTCAAAGATAATTCCATCAGTGCTAGACTGCATCCAACTGCAGCTCCTACTTAGGTATACTGCAATTGCTCTTATGTCATCAATGCCTTCTCCATTTTTTTATATCTTTTTTTTTTTTTTTTTTTTTTCCTGGAGTCTCGCTCTGTCACCCAGGCTAGAGTGCACTGGCACGATCTTGACTCCCTGCAAGCTCCGCCTCCCAGGTTCCAACCATTATCCTGCCTCAGCCTCCCGAGTAACTGGGACCACAGGTGCCCGCCACCATGCCCAGCTAATTTTTGTGTATTTTTAGTAGAGATGGAGTTTCATCTTGTTAGCCAGGATGGTCTCCATCTCCTGACCTCGTAATCTGCCCGCCTCAACCTCCCAAATGTTTCTATCTTAAATTTTATTTCAGCTTCTAACAAAACTGCAACTGCTTACCGAGGCAGCACTCCTTTCGTGGGGGCAATGGCTGCGGGGAGTCTGCCCCTTTCAGACCCCTGACCCAGGGATGGATGAATAAAGTCCACTGACACACAGATATTCTGCTTGGCCAGTGCAGCTGAGGGTCCGAGACCACTCACAGACTCCAAGGAGAGTCCTGTAAAGAATGGCAGCCGCAGCCCTGAGCAGCTCGCACTCCAGTCATTTATTTAGTATAGAATTAACAGCAGAAGCTTTGAGTAAACACACTTGTGGATAATTAACATGGTTAAGAGAGTAGTTCTATGAATGATTAAAGTTCAGCTACTGAGATCTAAAATAAATACCATTAGGCGGGCAATTTTCCTGGTCGACCTACAGACTTAACTGCGGAAGCCTCTATTGTCCCTAGTATCTACCCTATGACCTAATGCTCCAAGGTAAGAACCGGTTGCCTTCAGCCTGTTCAATTATTACAAGCTATGTAACCTTTCGGCCTTCCAAAAAGGTCTGTGACTATTCCCTATAACTTTTCTTAATATTTCCCTTTAATATTTCTGCCACCATCCTGAATGAATCCCAGTAACTTTCAATGTTGAGGATTTCTGCTTTCAAACTCTCTCTTTTGTTCTGTGAAACCATTATCTATTTTTACCCGTTACTTTGGCTGTTCCTTAGCAATTTAAGAACCTCTAAACCCTAGATGATCATAAAGCTTTTTAAAATCTGTATCCAAATCTCTATGTGAACTCATCCAAACCCATCGCTTCAAAGACTAGTTACATACCCCTTATTCTCTGTATTCCACCTTGCTGAGGTACAGACCTAAATTTTGGCAGTGTGTATAGAAGTATCCGCTGCAACGCACTATTCCTCCTTAGTTAACACATTCTTCAGGTTAAATCTGCTTTTCCACCTAAACTTATTTTCTAAATTAAAGGCATTGCTACCTGTGGGATACGTTAAAACATGGGCATTGTCCTAAAATTTGCATTTTCATTTGCTCATCGCAGCCAACCTGTCTCCCAGTTCTATACATTCTACCCCTAAATAGTATGACATCACCCTCTTTTTAAAACTCCCAATGTTTTAGTTAGACCCTATTTTTTTCACCAAAACAATTGCATTTTAATACGTTCCTCGTTTGCACTCCCCAGCAGCTTCTCTCACAAATAGTGACTCAGCTGTTTGTATTTCCCTGCACATGCCATCTTTTTTACAATTCAGTAGCAAGTAGAGAAGTAGGGTGATGGATAATAAAGCTATATGACTGGAATTAGATGAATTTGAGAATGAATACTGGTTCTCCATATTATTTTGTTTTTGTTTTTGTTTGTTTGTTTGTTTGTTTGTTTTTGAGACGGAGTCTCGCTCTGTTATCCAGGCTGGAGAGCAGTGGCGGATCTCGGCTCACTGAAAGCTCCGCCTCCCGGGTTCAGACCATTCTCCTGCCTCAGCCTCCGGAGTAGCTGGGACTACAGCCGCCCGCCACCAAGCCCGGCTAGTTGTTTTCGTATTTTTTAGTAGAGACGGGGTTTCACCGTGTTAGCCTTAATTGGGGCAAGACTATTTCTCTCTTCTTTAATTTCCTAATTTGTAAAATGGGCATACATCATTAGAATGAGGTTATGATGTGTTATAAACAAAGAGTTTGGTACACACTGTTCATTAAGTTGATTTTTATCTGGCCCTTTCCCGACCTCTTATAAGCCACTCTTTTACTCATTCAGTTATGAATTCATGAGTACCTACTATGTGTCAGACTTCACTAATAATGGGAGGTCTACGTATTTCTATATTTCCTTTTATTATCTTTCTACTTTTGACACATCTGATTCAAATGGTTTTGCCATGTTATCTGTCTGAAAGCCTATATTTGAAGACTTATTGAGGAATGTTGATACATTTTCTCCCTCCCAAGTTTAAGAAAAGTTATTCAGATTAGCTTTAGTGCAGCTTGTATATATATTTATTATGATATTCATTACTTAATTGCAATTCATTTATTTATTCTTATTATTAGATAATGAACTCTTGGAGTACAGAGCCCATATCTCATCATTTATTTAGCTACCCACCAAAAATAGCACATAACAAGCAATTTAAAAAGAAAATACTCTCTCAGGTGTTTTAATTCATATACTTACATTTCTCTAAACATATTTTAGAAAGCTGTCTATTAAAGCCATTTTAAAAATATTGAAGATAAAAAACTTAAAAAATCTTTCTGAAAATTTCTTTCAGCAGAAAAGGCATTTCCATGGAAAAATTAAATTGCAACATAGTACTCATTGTGTATTTGACTAATTAAGAGTTCAGATAATAAAATTCCTTAAGAGTTCAGGGTAGAGCATCAGTGTGGGTTACTCCATTTCAGTGAAATTTCCATGGAGAGATAAACTTTAATGAAAGGAGAGAAAAGTCAAGGGCTTTCCAGGTGGTAGAAATGAAGTAAGCCATGGAGCAGAGCCAGGAAGCTGTGGCTTATTTTCTGGGGAAAATATTAGATCAACTTTTGAAAGTAAACAATTCACTCACTATAAAGAGTAAGTGAGGTAAAGAAGTAGTGAGTGATACATTTAGAGATATACAGACTGGCTTATGAGGGGTTTGAAGGCCAGTACTTCAGCGGGGGTCCATGATTTAGGTAGCAGAGTCATGACACTTGATTCAGGTAGTGGAAGGAGGTACACAGCATTGTTTTACAACAATTCGTTGGGCTGTGAGTTACTTAAGGATTTACGTTATACGTTTCTACATATCTGGAGAAATCAGTCAATAGCCTATTGTGATCTTCTTACTATAAAATAATGAGGACACAATGCAGATTTTTGGTATATTCTTTAGTCTTCTTGTGAATTTAATTTCTTATTCATGCCAAAGTGATTGCAGTATCTTCAGATAAAATAGAAGACTTTTCTATGAAATGCATACACCTTCCATAATTATGTTCTATTTGATTTACTTTCAAAAGATACCTGAAATGTAGTGAATTAAATTTATATAAATTCTAGAGAATTTACATAATAATTATTTTATGTAAATAATATTTTATTCATCATTCATTAAATATTTAAATTATACTATAGAAGAGAGAAAATGAGTGGAATAATTTCTGCTTTTGCAATATTTACAATCTATCAGCAAGTAATGAGTGGAGAATATTGTAAGGGTTTACTAAAAACAAGTCTCATGGGAGCATAATTTTGGAAGAAATAATCGAAGTAAGTGCTTCTGAAAGGGTTTCATGTAGGCTTTGTTCTGAAGTAGGTATAAGATTTTGAGTCATACAGATGGCACTGAGGGTAAGAGTGTCAAATAAATAGAGACAGAGGAAACACGTGCGTGTTTGGAAATTGACAGGGAGTCCACTGTGGTCCAAATAAAGGATGACAGGAGAAGTGTCCTGATAAGCAAAGAAGGTAGAGTTGACTATGGTCAAGTCAGTGGGGTGTTTGTCTGTGTGTGCATGTGAATTTGTGTGTGTGCTTGAGGAGCCAGAATTTAAATATCTTTCTATTGAATTTCAATGTTATTTTGGAGGGAATAGGGACTCATGGAGGTAGAAGAAGAACAAAACAAGACTACTAGTGACGTGCCAGGCTCAGATCACAAGCACAGCAAGGAGTTTGGACTCTGATGTTTATGGATTTTTTTTTTTTTGGTTGACCAAACTTTAATCAGGCCTTTGAAATTCCTCTGTGCATTTCCTTGTAAAATCCAGTTTTATTAAAAATCTTGCTAGATCAGTTGGGCAAGAAATTCTACCTTTGATATCTGATCATCCTTGGTATTGGATGTGGTTTTCATTCTCCACCATCCCCCAGGTAATGTTTGATCACTCTAGCCTGTCTTCGGCTGGAATCCTGCTAGGTCAGTTTAGCCAGAATCCCCCTGACCTCTGATATTTCCTGTTAGTAATTTTCCATCCACTGACCCTTATCCTGTCCTTGGCTGTAAATGACCACTTAGTCATGCTGTATCCGCATTGTCCATGCTTAGTTAAACCCAATCTCTCTTCCCCACTGCAAAATCCCATTGCAGTGGTCTCTATATTCATCACTGAGAACTGAATAGTCTTTCTTACTGGGCTTTCACAAGGATCATTGCTATCACAGTGAATATCTATTTTCTTTTTTCTATTTTTTAATTTATTTTTTATTTTTTGAGATAAGGTATCAGTCTGTCACCCAGGCTGGAGTACAGTGACATAAACATGGCTCACTGCAGCCTCAACTTCCTGGACTCAAGCGATCCTCCTACCTCAACCTCTTACATAACTGGCACCACAGGTGCACACAACTATGCTCAGCCAGCTTTTTTAATTTTTGTAGAAATAGGGTCTCACTGTGTTGCACAAGCTGTTCTAGATTTCCTGGGCTCAAGTAATCCTTCTGCCTCATCCTCCCAAAGTGGTGAGTTTTCAGGCATCAGACACAAAATCTGGCTTTTTTTTTTTTTTTTTTTTTTTTTTTTTTTTTTTTTAACAATGTGAGCTTCAAGAAGTCAATGGAGATTTGTGAACAGAAGGATGACACTGCGTATTGGATATTTGTTTTAGGGAAATAGCTATGACAGAAAAATATAAGATAGTTTACAAATGGAAGATCGAGAGAAAGACTAGGTGGCCACTTACATTTCTGTGATAATTTGAATGAGACGAAAAAGAAGTGTAAAGCTCTGCCTTCTAACAAACACAAGGTAAGGATGCATACAAAAATATGAACTGGGTTCTAAGAAGTAAATTCTGGTCATACAATTTAAAATCAAATACTGTAATTTTTTTTAGATAAATCAATGTAACAGCACAATATTTTTTCAGGTACTGGACATAAATTTAATATTATACATACAGCCATTATTTAAAAGTTCAGATATTCTTCGTCAATGAGAAAACTTCAGAAACAATTTTGTAAAACATGTCCATTTAAAAACTATATTTACTAACTCCAAAATTGACCACATAGTAGGAAGTAAAGCACTCCTCAGCAGAAGTAAAAGAATGGAAATTATAACAAACTGTATCTCAGACCACAGTGCAATCAAACTAGAACTCAGGATTAAGAAACTCACTCAAAATGGCTCGACTACATGGAAACTGAACAACCTACTCCTGAATGACTACTGGGTAAATAATGAAATGAAGGCAGAAATAAAGATGTTCTTTGAAAACAATGAGAACAAAGACACAAATCACCAGAATCTCTGGAATATATTTAAAGCAGTGTATAAAGGGAAATTTATGGTACTGAATGCCCACAAGAAAACAGGAAAGATCTAAAATTGACACCCTAACATCTCAAATAAAATAACTAGAGAAGCAAGAGCAAACACATTCAAAAGCTAGCAGAAGTCAAGAAATAAACCCAACAGTTTCAGCCCAAAGACTCCTTAAGCAGCTAAGCAACTTCAGCAAAATCTCAGGATACAAAACTAATGTGCAAAAATCATAAACATTCCTATACACCAACAACAGACAAGCAGAGAGCCAAATCATGAGTGAACTCCCATTCACAATCGCTTCAAAGGGAATGAAACACCTAGGAATCCAACTTGCAAGGGATGTGAAGGACCTCTTCAAGGAGAACTACAAACCACTGCTCAACGAAATAAAAGAGGACACAAACAAATGGAAGAATATTCCATGCTCATGGATAGGAAGAATCAATATTGTGAAAATGGCCATACTGCCCCATGTAATTTATAGATTCAATGCCATCCCCATCAAGCTACCAATGACTTTCTTCACAGAATTGACAAAAACAACTTTAAAGTTCATATGGAACCAAAAAAGTGCCCACATTGCCAAGACAATCCTAAGTCAAAAGAACAAAGCTGGGGGCATCACACTATCTGACATCAAACTATACTACAAGGCTACAGTAACCAAAACAGCATGGTACTGGTTCCAAAACAGAGATATAGATCAGTGGAACAGAATAGAACCCTCAGAAATAATACCACACATCTACAACCATCTGATCTTTGTCAAACCTGACAAAACAAGAAAAGGGAAAGGATTCC
>NW_016807895.1:444868-448854 GCF_001698545.2 Rhinopithecus bieti
CCGGCTAGTTTTTTTTTTGTATTTTTAGTAGAGATGGGGTTTCACCGTGTTAGCCAGGATGGTCTCGATCTCCTGACCTCGTGATCCGCCCGTCTCCGCCTCCCAAAGTGCTAGGATTACAGGCTTAAGCCACCGCGCCCGGCCTTTAATAGTTAGTAACAAGAAGTTTAATCATCTTTTTATTTATTACAAAAAAAGTTCTAATTTTTTTAATTGTGTTATACAAAGGCATAACAGATTTTTCAGCAGCAACATTGCATGAAAGTTAACAGTAAAATACATTTTTCTCCCTACTTTGGTTGTTTCAGCACCTCAGCAACATAATCAAAGACACAGTTTCTTTGTAACATTGTGCTTACTATATCCGGCATGCTGGCATTCCCTTTTAGGCTTGTTACCCTCATGACACCAAAATGGCTGCTGCAGCTTTGGGGTTTACCTGCATTTGGAAATCTTTTGTTTGTTTGTTTGTTTGTTTGTTTGTTTTTTACTTTAAGTTATGAGATACAAGTGCAGAATGTGCAGGTTTGTTACATAGGTATACATGTGTCATGGTGGTTTGCTGCACCTATCAACCCATCACCTGAGGTTTATTTATTTATTTATTTAGAGATGGAGTCTTGCTCTGTCACCCAGGCTGTAGTGTAGTGGTGCAACCTGACCTCACTGCAACCTCTGCCTCCCGTGTTCAAGCGATTTTTACGCCTCAGCCTCCCAGTAGCTGGGATTACAGGCGTGTGCTCCCACACCCAGCTAATTTTTTAAAATTTTTTTATTTTTAGTAGAGACAGGGTTTCACTGGGTTGACCAGGTTGGTCTCAAACTCCTAACCTCGTGATCCTCCTGCCTCAGTCTTCCGAAGTGCTGAGATTATAGGTATGAGCCACCATGCCCAGCCAATTTTAAGCACCTCATGCATTAGCTATTTATCCTGATGCTCTCCCATCCCTTGCTCCCCAACCCTGCCACTGACAGGCCCCAGTGTGTGTGTGTTGTTTTCCTCCCTGTGTCCATGTGTCTTCATTGGTCAGCTCCCAGTTATGAGTGAGAACATGTGGTGTTTGGTTTTCTGTTCCTATGTTAGTTTGCTGAGCATGATGGCTTCCAGCTTCATCCATATCCCTGCAAAGGACATGATCTCATTCCTTTGTATGGCTACATAGTATTCCATGGTGTATTTGTACCACATTTTCTTTATCCAGACCATCATTAATGGGCATTTGGGTTGGTTCCAGGTCTTCGATATTGTGAATAGTGCTGCAATAAACATATATGTGCATGTATTGTTATAATGGAATGATATACATTCCTTTGGGTGTATATCCAGCAATGAGATTGCTGGGTTAAATGGTATTTCTGGTTTTAGATCCTTGAAGAAGGACCGCACAGTCTTCTGCAATGGTTGAACTAATTTACATCCCAACCAACAGTGTAAAAGCATTCCTATTTCCTCCCTAGCCTCGCCAGCATCTCTTGTTTTGTAACTTTTTAATAATTACCATTCTGACTGGTATGAGGTGGTATCTCATTGTGGTTTTTATTTGCATTTCTCTAATGATCAGTGATGTTGAGATTTGTTTTATGTTTGATGGCTGCATATATGTCTTCTTTTGAGAAGTGCCTGTTCATATCCATTATCCACTTTTTGATGGGGTTGTTTATTTTTTTCTCATAAATTTGTTTAAGTTCCTTATAAACTCTGGATATTAGGCCTTTGTTAGATGGGTAGATTCCAAAAATTTTCTCTCATTCTCTAGGTTGCGGTTTCACTTTGATGATAGTTTCTTTTGCTGTGCAGAAGCTCTTCAGTTTAATTAAATCTCATTTGTCAATTTTAGCTTTTATTGCAATTGCTTTTGGTGCTTTAGTCATGAAGTCTTTGCCCATGCTTGTGTCCTGAATGGTATTGCCTAGGTTTTCTTCTAGGTTTTGTTATGGTTTGTGGTTTTACATTTAAGTCTTTAATTTGTCTTGAGTTAATGTTTTTATAAGGTGTAAGGAAGGGGTCCAATTTTAGTTTTCTACATATGGCTAACCAGTTTTCTTAGCACCATTTATTAAATAGGGAATTCTTTCCTCATTACTTTTTTTTGTCATGTTTGTTAAAGATGAGATGGTTGTAGACATATGGTCTTATTTCTGAGTTCTCTGTTCTGTTCCATTAGTCTATTTGTCTGTTTTCGTACCAGTACCATGCTGTTTTTGTTACTGTAGCCTTGTGGTATAGTCTGAAGTCTGGTAGCATGATGCATCCAATTTGTTCCTTTTGCTTAGGGTTCTCTTGGCTATGCAAGGTCTTTTTTTGTTCCATATGAATTTTAAAGTTTTTTTTTTTTTTCTAATTTCGTGAAGAATATCCATGGTAGTTTGATGCGAATAGCATTGAATCTATAAATTACTTTGGGCAGTATGGCCATTTTCATGGTATTGATTCTTTCTATCCATGAGGGTGAAATGTTTTTCCATTTGTTTATATCCTCTCTTATACCCTTGAGCAGTAGTTTTTAGTTCTCCTTGAACTGGTCCTACATGCTCCTTGTTAGCTGAATGCCTAGATATCTTATTCTCTTTGTAGTAATTGTGAATGAGTGTTCGTTCATGATTTGGCTCTCTGCTTGTCTATTATTGGTGTATAGGAATGTTTGTGATTTTTGCACGTTAATTTTGTATCCTGAGACTTTGCTGAAGTTGCTTATCTGCTTAAGGAGTCTTTGGGCTGAAACTATTGGGTTTTCTAAATATAGAATCATGTCTTCTGCAAACAAAGATAATTTGATTTCCTCTCTTCCTATTTCAATACCTGCCTGATTGCCCTGGCCCGAACTTCCAATACTATGTTGAATAGGAGTGGTGAGAGGGGGATCCTCGTCTTGTGCCAATTTTCAAAGGGAATTCTTCCAGCTTTTGCTCATTCAGTATTATATGGGCTGTGGGTTTGTCATAAATAGATCTTATTATTTTCAGATATGTTCCATCAATAACTAGTTTATTGTGAGTTTTTATCATGAAGGGATGTTGAATTTATCAAAGGCCTTTTCAGCATATATTTATAAAATAATGTGTTTTTTGTCATTGGTTCTCTTTATGTGATGGATTACATTTATGACTTGCATATGCTGAACCAGCCTTGCATCTTGGGAATGAAGCCAAATTGATAGCGGTAGATAAGCTTTTTGATATACTGCTGGATTCGGTTTGCCAGTATTTTATTGAGGATTTTCACATCGATGTTCGTCAGGGATATTGGCCTGAAGTTTCCTTTTTTTGTCGTGTCTCTGCCAGGTTTTTGTATCAGGATGATCCTGGCCAAAAATATGGAACGCTTCACGAAATTGCGTGTCATCCTTACGCAGAGGCCATGCTAATCTTCTCTGTATCGTTCCAATTTTATATATGTACTGCTGAAGCAAGCACTCAAATTTTATTTTTTTAGTGGTTTTATTTTTGTTAAAAAAATTATTTTACTTCTCCCAATGAATAGATATTTATTTCAAGATACACTGCAGCCCGTTATTGTCAACACTTCAACCTTACTAGCCATTGCCTTCTTCAAGTGGCATAATTTGTTATACTGTAAGTGCAAGTTCACTTATGTTCAGACAATAGTAGATATGTTTCCATATGTCAGTTCATATAACTGTTAAATTAAGTTTAGCCTAAAGCAACCTCCTTGTAAGTTCAGCTTAAAAGTTCCTTCATACACAGTGGACTGTAACCTTAAGTGGATGTTTAAACAGACAGTAATCTATTCTTATACAAATCAGCAAGTTTCAGTCAAAAGTGATGAACTTTTCCAACAGTGTTAGCATAAGACAAATGCCAGGCTGTAACCAATGAAACTGTTTCTATTCTTCACTTCTATTGTCTGTAACGGGAGTGTGGTGGCGGTGCACAATTCATGAATTATTCTTAGCTCAGTTAAACTCTGTTCAGTTTAATCTGTCCAAAGGTTCTCTTTAACATAACACATTCCCAAAAGGCAAAAA
>NW_016807895.1:449155-453676 GCF_001698545.2 Rhinopithecus bieti
AAAAAAAAAAAAAAAAAAAAAAGTCTAGATTCATAGTTTGAATGTGCAAATTCAAAATATGAGTTAATTGTACTCATTAACTCCACTGAAATTTATTTTTGTTTCTATTATCATTTCTGGTATGTCAGACTCATATTTTGCTGAATGTATGTGGTATGATCAATCCGAAAATAATACTTTCGACTCCCTTTTACCGCATATGTCAGAGGTGTTTGAACCACAGGAACTCCATCTTGAATAGGAGCTGGGTAAAATATGCCTGAAATCTACTGGGCTTCATTCCCAGATGGTTAGACATTCTAAGTCACAGGATGAGATTGGAGATTGGCACAAGATACAGGTCATAAAAACCTTGCTGATAAAACAGGATGCAGTAAAGAAGCTGGCTAAAACCCCCTAAAACCAAGATGGCCGCAAGAGTGACCTCTGGTCTTTCTCACTGCTACACTCCCACCATCACCATGATAGTTTACAAATGCCATGGCAGCATCAAGAAGTTACCCTATATGGTCTAAAAAGGGGAGGCATGAATAATACATCCCTTGTTTAATATATAATCAACAATTAACCATAAAAATAAGCAAACAGCAGCCCTTGGTGTTTCTCTATAGAGTAGCCATTCTTTATTTTTTTTTACTTTCTTATTAAACTCGCTTTCACTTTACTGTATGGACTTGCCCTGGATTCTTTCTTGTGTGGCATCCAAGAACCCTCTCTTGGGGTCTGGATAGGGATCCCTTTCCTGTAACACATATATCAGAATGATTTCCTGTTAACTGAGTTTCAACTTTTGGTTGTAGTATATTTGAGTACAAATGTCCAGGGCCAAATTCTCAATTGAATATATCTGAGAGACAAATTGTCCAATGATCAGATATTTTAAAGCTCTTAGAAGGTGAAGTATCACTGTAGTTTAAACACATACGAAGTCTTAGTATTTCTTGTAAGGATATGTTCTTCTAGTCTAAGTATAACTTTAGTTGGTGATATATTGTTTATATTTCAACTGTAAAATGTGAGAATTATATTTTTTATTATAGAAGTTTCAATACTTTTATGTTCTGAGTGTATTCAAATGTTAAAAGAATTAAATTAGAACTCTGTCTATTACAAGTGGAGATAATTTTATAAATAATATATTCTACTATTTATAAGTGAGAATAGACTCTACAGACAGTGGGACTCCAAACACATCACTCAAAATATGACTGTTGGAGATCAGAATATACCACCCTAAAAAGTGCTTCTTAGGCATATTAATTATTTTGAACTGGTTACTCTGAGAAACAGACACAGAAGTAGCTCTGAAAATTTGCCTTTCTGTAAGAGAGAGTTACATCAAAAAAAGATAATTTCTGTTTATAGGGGGATCTTCCTCTCTGCACCAGGAATTGAGGGATGGCTGAATGAAGAAGGCAAGGACTTAAATCTGCATAACAAACCATACCTTTGTTAAAGGCGATTTTCCTCATCATTTCATCTTAACCAGGTCTTTCCCCACACACTTTTTTTTCTTTTAGGTAATGATGATATTTAAGTCTGAAGTTTAAAAGTATTCTTTGAGATATACTTTATAAAATTACAAACCTTCTGGTGTGTCCCATGTATATATAAAACTATAAATGTTAATAAATGTCTATTTGTTTTTCTAATGTTAATTTGTGTGTGTGTGTGTTTTTTTTTTTTTTTTTTTCTTTTTTTTTAACAGAAAGTCCAGTAAAAAACTATGAAGGATAGAGAAAATTTTTTTTCCCTCTATACAGACATGGGTTGCAATATCCCTTAGCAAACTGCTACTGTTAGTGATGATAATATTTGGGCTATTTGTCTAAATAACATACCCGTGCCATTTGTTTAACTGATGCCAGAACCAGGACTATATCCTCAGACTTAACGTTTACTCTATTTTTCTTTCACTACATCATTGAGTTCTCTTATGTTTTAAAGTACCATAATGCCAACTGTCATTTAGTTGGTATTAGTTTAGTATCTTTGCTTTGATTTACAGAATTACTAAAGTTTAAAACAATGCTTTTTTCCAGTTTTTCTCATTAGAAATAGTCCGATGATACTATTTGTTTTATAAGAGTGTAGTCTTAGTCTTAATTTTATTATTAAGATAACATTTTAATTAGAAAAGGTTATCAAATCTTAATCTAAAAGAGTAAAAAAAGTTTACATAAAAGCATAGCTTTAATTTTTTTTTTTTTTTTTCAGTAAATCAATTGTTATAGTAGGTAGCTGGTCAGAATGAGCAGGGCAAGAGAGGACTCCCCAACTCCACATGCACCAAACTTGTCAGGCCACCAGGCAGTTGTTAACTGTCTCTCTAAAATGATAATTGATCACAGCCAGCACCAGGGAAAGGCAGTCTCCCAGCAGATGGAAAGCACCTGAAGCCGATGATCAGCAGCTTCCCAATAAGATCTCAGGATTTGGATAAGCGGGCTCAAGCATGCACATTAAAATGCAAAATGACAGAGTTCTACTTGTATGACCTCCCGGGGATATTTGGTGAGGAAGAATGCCTCAAGTAAGCATATTTACAACTCCAGTAAACACTCTGTGTGTGCTCCCTTCCCAGGTCCTCATAGGCCACTGTGCATGGGTGCAGCCCACCCTAAGGGAAGAATCAGTGACAACGGATGCAAGATCTTGAAGTATATGCCAACATATAAAACCCTAAGTCAAAGGGCAAATCGTGCACTTGTCTTTCAACTCACCTGCTTATTATTATTACTCTTCCAAGTGTACTTTACTTCCTTTTGTTCCTACTCTAAAGCTTTTTAATAAACTTTCACTTTTGCTCTAAAACTGGCCTGTCTCTCCTCTGCCTTGTGCCCCTCAGTCAAATTCTTTCTTTTGAGGAAAGAAGAACTGAGGTTCCTTCAGACCCATATGGATTCACCACCAGTAACATACTTTGATGCTGTGTGACTCAGATATATTCTGCTGCTAACAAAATGTTGTCAAATGATACTCAAAAATCTTTTCATTGTCTTTGATTACTTAGTTATCTGGTTTTAACTGCTTGACAAGAGATTTCAGAGATTTAAGTTTTCTTAACATTAAAAATAATTTCAATTGAGAGGCCATTAGGCTGAGACAGCTCCCATGTCTTGAATTCCTACACAAGCAAGCTGAAGCTCAATGTGAAGACTGAAATGAAACATAAACTTTACCTGTCAGAAACTGCCAATTGTCCTCTAACTAAGGACTTTCCACAGGATTATAGCTAAAATAAACAAATGTCTGGCTGTAACCAATCAGGTAATTTCTTTACCTCATGTCTACATTCAGCTTATAAAATGTCACTGTTCGTGCTGCTAAAGTGGAGCTGTCTTAACCTCTTCTGGTCCTGAGTGCTGCCTGATCCATAAATTGTTATTTGCTCAAGTAAATCCTGTTAAATTAATATGTCTAACTTTTTTTTTAACTTGAGTATTTGTTTCTTCTTATAAGTAAATAAGAGAGTGTTAAAAATATATTTCAATAATATGCTTCACAAACCACTGCTTATGATTTTTCCATACTTAGAATACTTATAATGTAAAGAACAAAAAACTCCCATACATTTTATCCTTATTCAAGGAACCTTCAGTGATATACCACATAAAATAATATTTTCTCTGTGTGACATGTGTATAGGGACTTATAGGCCTAGACTTTTCCAGGAGTACTGTTTAAGAATAGCTCCTATTTTTTATTGTTTGATTTTAGCTGTTGATCATTTTTTAAAATAATATGCATTGACCGAATAACTCTGAGTTAGATATGCTGACTGAATTTCCACTAAAATATTTGTACAAATTTGATTAATTAGATAACTAACAGGTAGCTGCTTCTATGTCTTCTCTGAGTTTTAAAGATGTTAAATACATTGTGAATTTAAAGTTTCCAAAGGAATATGGTAAAATTTAAAATCTCAAAATTAGTTTGAAAGCTAATATCTTTGTCTTAAATAGCTTGTGTTTAAAATTGTATTCTGATTTTTCAATATCTTTTAAACTGGTTTTAGAGTTCATAAGTCATTTGCGTATTTTTTGTTTTGGAACTTTTCTGTCTTCATCATTAAGGATATTCTCTTTTATCTGTCTCATCCTACTTTCCTACTGAGAGATTTTTGTTTTTAAACAAAGTTATGTGGTGGTTGAGGTGGTCCCTTTTCATACTCTCCTGACTCCAACCCCTACAGTTTTCTTTGGAAAAAAGTATAACCAATTGAAGGGGTGGCCTGCCCCTCCACACTTGTGGGTGTTTCTCGTTAGGTGGAAACGAAAGACTTGAGAAAAGGAATAAAACACAGAGACAAAGTGTAGAGAAAGAAAAGCGGGGCCCAGGGGACCGGCGCTCAGCTTACAGAGGACCCACGCCGGCACCGGCCTCTGAGTGCCCTTAGTATTCATTGATAACTATCTTTACCATCAAAAATATAAGGGAGTGGCTGGACAATAGAATCATTGTAGGGAGGAATTCAGCAGTAAGACATATGAACAAAAAATCCTTGTAACATGAATAAGT
>NW_016807895.1:454037-476716 GCF_001698545.2 Rhinopithecus bieti
GCCCAGGGAGGGGCAGGAGACAAATGTTTTTCTCTTTCTTGAGATTAAAGAGAATGGTGATGACCTTTAACCATAAGCAGCCTTTAGGCACTTGTTTAACAAAGCACATTCTGCACCGCCCAAAATCCTTTTAACCTTAAGTCACCACAGCACATGTCTCTTGCAAGGACAAGGTTGGAGGTAAGGTCACAGTTTAACAGCATCTCAAATACAGAACTAAATGGAGTCTTTTATGTCTACTTCCTCTTTTATGTCTACTTCCTTCTATATAGACATGGTAACAAGCTGATCTCTCGTTCTTTTCCCCACAACCAATAAATTATTTATTTATTTATTTATTTATTTATTTATTTATTTATTGAGACAGAGTTTTGCTCTTGTCACCCAGGCTGGAGTACAATGGCATGATCTCAGCTCACTGCAACCTCTGCCTCCCAGGTTCAAGCAATTCTTCTACCTCAGCCTCCCGAATAGCTATGATTACAGGTGCCTGCCACTACTCCTGACTAATTTTTGTATTTTTAGTGGAGACGGAGTTTCACCACGTTGGCTAGGTTGGTCTCAAACTCCTGACCTCAGGTGATCCACCAGCTACAGCCTCCCAAAGCGCTGAGATTACAAGCCCAATTTGTTTTATATCTTGAAAGTCTTGAAAGTCTTACCTAATATACTGAGAGAGAAACAAATCTGTCACTACAGTTAAATTGGTATTAACCTGTATCTCAATAATGTTATTTCATATTTTTATGCTATTAGCAGAAAGCTCAGTTTCATCAGTCTTTGTATTAAACAAAGCAACAGATCAAGGGCATCCTCAACACCAGGTTGAGGCTCTGGGTAGGGTATGGAAAATTTCTGGAGAAAGAAACATGCCAGTTCCATTCACTAACCTGCGGTTGTTGGTCCAGGGACCACATAACCAGCTCATCTGAACCAGTATCACACCATATAATGAGACAAATAAATAGGAAATAACAAAACATTTTTAAATTCTGGAGGCTTAAGCTGAGTATACACACACACACACACACATACACACGCATGGTTACATTTCACATATATTTCATTATGTACATATATTCCATTATGTGTGCGTATATATTTATATAATGGAAATTATCTAAGTATAATTATCTACTTTATTATTTAACAGTATCTTTTCTACTTCCTAGATCAGAAGGTGTATTAGTTCTCTAGGGCTGCCATGACAAAATACAACAGTATGAATGTCTTAAGCAATATGTATGTGTGTGTGTGTGTATATATATATATATATATATATATATATATATATGAAATATACATAATATATACTTAGTTACTGGAGGCTAGAATTCCAAGATCAAGGCAGTTTTATTCTGATGCCTCTCTTCTGGGCTTCCAGATGGCTTTTTGGTATGTCCACACATGGTCTTCCCTCTGTGTGTATGCATCCTTGATGACTCTTTGCCCAAATTTCCTCCTCTAAAGGGCACTAGTCAGATTGGACGAGCATCCGTAAATGGCCTCATTTTAACTTAATCACCCCATGAAAGGCCTTCTCACTAAATACAGTCATACTGTGAGGTACCTGGAGATAAGCCTGAAATATAAGAATTTCTGGGATAATTCAAAAAGCCTTGAGGTTGAAGTCAGAATCTCTGAATAAAACAGCTTCATTGCATGTATTAACCAACTCAGCTGGCCCCTGGTTCCTAACCTATTATACAGAAATAATAATATCTATCTTAAGGCAATTATTACATGATGATTATATATAGAATATCCACCAAACTACCTTCTCTGTATTAGTAATACATTTAGTGAATGGGCATATTATATCATAGTCAATGTATATTTTTTTTCACATTCTAAGTTTAAGGAAACAATCTGATAGAAAATGAAAAATTTAAATTAAATGTGTTCATTTTGCCTTTGCAAGCAACACATTTTTTTGGAAGAATATAATTGAGCATAATATATTAAACGTGTCCTAAAATTATGATAGAATTTTTAAACCACTCCAGTTTAAACACTCCAGTTTTATTTAGCCCTCCATAAAGCCTTTGTTCATGCATCATTGATTTATGGACAGTTGTCACAAACAGGATAGGCCCATATGTTAAAAGCACTTGCCATTTTTTTGCGACTGCCCTCAATCAGATTTAACAGATTAATGATTGTAGTAATCTGCCATCCTGATTTTTAACTACAAGGTTTTAATAACCATCCCACTATTTCAGCTTTGTCTCTTAATCTGAATCAGTAATCTCTTTAGGACTTATTATAGCCTCTTTTTTGCACATATTACACATATCTGCATTCAACTTCTACATCTTTTGTAATATTCCTTTTCTATAATGTTTGCTCGCAGCAAAGTATTTCTATTAATTGATGTATTGATGCATTGTTATATTGCTTCACTTTAAATATCTCACCCCCCCACCCTGCACATGTCAATTTCACTACTTTAAGTGTTTTAACCTCTTATAGACCTTTGTAATGCCCTTCCATATAAGATCAAGCACAGTAGGTGGACTGTATTTTCTAGTTCAAATTAAAAAAGCATTTGTTCAGCTTGACTTATGCTTAGTGACAGCTCTGCGTATTTTTCACTGTGATGTGAATACATGAAGGACACAGCCTAGAAACTTAGTGCATTATACTCCATCTGCGTAGCGAGGTAAATGTGACTGAGGTAATTACTGCCACCTAAGTTTTTATTTCTTTTTTCGTTAAAGGTGTTATCATGCCAGGGACAAAATAAATAATACCCAATACCTGGCTTTTATTGGTTTCTGTCTTTGTTAAATGTGAATGATGTGAATGGCAATAAGGAAGCTATAAAGAAATCATAAATAAAACATTAGCACATTTTTATAATAGCACAGGTGTAAATGTCACTAACGAAGTAAGAATAAATATGTGAGGTTAATTATTCTGCTTTGCCTAACTATGAAATGTGAAAGCAAATGTAGTGCTTGACAAGAATGAAAACAGAAAAATCAAATGTGTTGTTTTTATTTCCCTAGGAAATACTCATTTTTGTTTACTTGCCAAAGAGTAGTTTATATTGCAGGTTAGGTCATATGTTAGATCTGTTTCAGAGAGCAATATTCTATACACATTAAGTTACATATGGCTGTTAAACCAGCTGGTCCTAAACAGAGACATATGTGTGTGTCTGTGTGTGTGTTTGTGTGTGCTCTCATGCAAGCACACTTTTATATACGTACATATATAGTGTATATATGTATATGCTGTTTTTATATATGCATATACTGTCTATATATACACGCACACTGCTTTTGCATATACATAAGCACTCACATATATAAATGTACACATTTATACTATATTATAAAGTATGTCTATAGTACTATAAAGTAGTACTATATTATAAAGTATGTCTTCTATCTGTTTCTTTAGAGTTAAATGGTCAGCACATAATACTTCATGAGTAGTTCATTGTCCCTTATTCTACATATTCTTTCTGCTGTGGGCCAATTGCTCTTTTATAATGTGCCAACCAAGAACTGGGAAAGCTAAGTGTGTCCGAATTATATTTAACCACGTGTAAGAAAGTCAGAAATTAAGGCAAAAAAATATAAGTTCATGAACTTTAACAATAATTTTTTAAAGTTCATTGTTTTGAAATGGTTTGTTCATTTTTTATGTTCTAAAACAGAAAAAGAATGTGTTGTTGAAGTTCATGACTCACTTCATAATTTTTGTTAGTATGGGTTGAAAAACATAGACTGTTATACTAAACACCTCACCATTAGATAGAATCAACAGCACAGAACTCAGATTTTAATGATTCTTCCCAGAATTTGCTCTAATAATCACTCACATTTCCCTACTCATTGAATGTTATTGCATCCAGAAGAAACAATTTCATATATCTCACTCCGCATGCTTTACACTTATGCTCTGTCTCATATACAGAAGTAGCAATAATTAAGCTAGTTCAGCTTTATGTAACTGAAAGTCCTCATTTTACAGACAACTGATCTTTGAATCACAGAGAATAATTGACTCTCCAATTCCACATAGCCACCAAATTTCAAAATCAGAATTCAGATTGGAATTCAACACTTCGTTTTCCACCTAAACTTCAATGATCACTTGTTCCAAAAGTGTCTCTCCAGCTTACTCAGATGTGATTTCTCAACACATCTATTTGGATCCTCTAAACACATTTTACCTTAAATTAATCTTTCTTTGAGGGCATCTAGAACAGTAGCACAGGCCACTTTAATGGAGTGGCAATATTTATTCTTTACTTTTTTGAAATGTGAATTTGTTATATTTAAGATAAAACAAATCTTACTTTATAAAATAAAGGTTGCCCATAATTGAATTGAGAAAAAAATATGCTTTCTAAAGTAAATATTTATTACAGCAAATGAAATGTTTCTTCATTAAAGTATTTATTCATATGTTTGTTGTGCTGAAAAATTTAAATCACTGCCTATATGTCTAACTAAATTATTTTAAATATTAAGTGAGACCAACATCATTGGAAATAATAAAATAAGGTACTATGAAAACCAGCATGACTCACATAAAAACTACTAAGATTAGAGGATTTGATTAACTTACTGAAAAAAGAGCGAGATATACAGTCCATAGTTAGCTAGAAATGTAATTAGTTTAAAAATCCTATTTATAATCATAACAGAAATCCATAAAATTACTTATAAACACTAATCATAAAAGGGATGAAGTATACAAATAAAGCTGTGAAAGTAACATTAAAATACAATGAAATTCAGAACAGAGAAAAATAATTATTATTCACAGAGATTTAAATATTCAAATGTTAGTAACTGCAAAAGGTAATTTATAAATACAGTGCATAATGAAATTCAAAATTTTAAAATAAAATAGTTTTAATTTTTTATGATAAAATACATTTCCAAGATGTCAACATATTATTTTGAAAATAACAATTGCACTTATGAAAATATTTTGCAATATATAGTAGAGAGGATATTTACAATCTAATCACTCTATCTCTAGTTATAATGCAAAGGAATTCTCATGCATTTGCAAGAATCAATAAAGAATGTTTAAGACATGAGTAACAACATAGTTTACTAAAGCAATATATTGGAAACAAACTATGTCAATCAAAAACAAAATGGGTAAATAAATTATGGATGTATCCATAGAATAAAATACTATACATAGACAAATGCTGTATATATAAACTAGATTACATTGGTGAATATCTTAAACCTGGTGTTGAGAAATAGAAACTAATCCCAAAAGAACACATAAAACAGCAGTCCCCAATCTTTCTGGCATCAGAGACCAGTTTCATGAAAGACATTTTTTCCACAGATGTTGTGGGGATGGTTTTGGGGTGAAACTGTTCCACCTCAGATCATCAGGCATTAGATTCTCATAAGGAGTGAGCAATCTAATTCCCTCCACATGTAGTTCACAATAGGGTTTGAGTTCCTATAAGAATCCGATGCCACAGCTGATCTGACAGGAGGCGGTGCTCAGGCTGTAATGCTGGCTTGCCTACCACTCACCTCCTGTTGTGAGGCCTAGTTCTTAACAATCCATGGGTGAGTACAGCTCTGCAACCTGGGTGCTGGGGACCCCTGACGTAGAGTATTAATATTTTATCTGTAAAGTTAAAAACATGTGAAGAATGCAACACTATATATTATTTAATTAAATGTTTGTTACAAAATATGTTATTATGTATGTTACAAAATATTCAGAAATGCATGAGAATAAGAAAAATCGATTTAAAGATACTGGTTATCTCTATTGAAAGGAGTTTACACAATTGATACAGAGTACACACACAACTTCAACTGACTTGGTAAGGTGTTATTTATTTATTTATTTGTATACTGAATGGTGCATATGCACATCTTCCTGGAAATAGTTTTACACAACTCTATAGATCTTAAATATTTTATAATAAATTTCTAAAGAAAACTTCTCTTAGGATACATTGTTTTCTTACATATCATAAACACAATTTAATTTTCAAGGGATCATTAAAATATTAAAATTACTATTTACATATATGCTGATTAGTATTTTAAATAAAACAATACTAGTAACCGTGTTATTGCTAGTAAGAAAATTGCATGTTTTGTTTTTAATACACATTCAACTAGTTCACATTCTGTAAGTAGGAATATGATGTTAAGAACATTTATCATTAAAAATTATCAAACACATAGGCCGGGCGCGGTGGCTCAAGCCCTGTAATCCAGCAACTTTGGGAGGCCGGCGAAGAACGGCGGATCACGAGGTCAGGAGATCGCAGACCATCCTGGCTAAACACGGTGAAACCCCGCTCTCTACTAAAAATACAAAAAAACTTAGCTGGGCGGGAGGTGGCGGGCGCCATGTAGTCCAGCTACCTCGGGAAGGCCCTGAGTGCAGGAGAATGGCGGTCAAACCCGGGGGGAGGGGGGAGCTCTGCAGTGGAGCTGAGATCCGGCACTGCACTCCCAGCCCGGGGCGACCAGACGAGACTCCGCCTCAAAAAAAAAAAAAAAAAAAAAAAAAAAAAAAAAAAAAAAAAAATTATTCAAACATAAAGTTGTCCTCTCAGCTAAAGTTATACAGAACTATATAAGCTATCAACCATTTCGATAAAAATAAGCTTAATTGACATTTATTAATTGTAATTAAAATATAAATGAGTTATTTGCCTTCAACCAATAATGATAATCTTAGGTGCAAATAAAGTCAGCTCAAGGCTACATGACAATTACCTGTTAAAATTCATTCAGAAAAAATGTGGGATAATCTTTAATTTAAAAATAGGTATTATTATTTAAAACTAGAAAGTTCAGCCTGTACCTATGGGAAAACAAAATTTTAAAAAGCCTTAAATAAAAAAATTACAGGTGCATTACTATCTAGGGAAAAGTTTGCAATTGCCAAAATGATATATAAGCATATAAATGTCTATAAATAGGGGGCTGCATGCTAAACATTAGCACTTCACAAAGAAATAGCCTATTTAAAAAATTTTAAGATTTGTAAATGGCAAGAATATAAGTAAAAAATATTAAAGTAGAAGAAATAAAACGTAAATCCATATATAAGTTTTTTATATACCTGTATATTATGACTTTATACATTCATATTCTTCAGGATAATCACTGAAAATAAACAAATAACTGCATGTGAGTTACGTAATGTACTAAATTAAGAGCAGAATGTGAAAAAGAGTTCACAAAAACTCATGACAAAAAACCCAGGACTTCTGCACTGGCAAGTAATAGATCAATACGTAATTCTGTCTACAACCTCAATCATTTCTTTTGTTTACCAAGAATATTTAATTTTGTGTGAGAATATTTTTCAAAGTTAAACATGCCTATGAAGTGAAAAATGAATTGTGATTGTAATACACTTTTTAAGAATAACATAAGTCAAACTACTCTGAAGGAAATTCATATATTTAGAAGCCAGTATAAATATAAAATAAAATGTCTTCTTACTTTAATTAGTATGCAAATTTTTATCTCTGATAGGATATACATATACTTCCTCCTCGACAGGTAAATGAGGATATTTTTTCTTCCCATTCTTAATCTGATGCTATAAGATTGGTTGATTAACATCTGGGAGTGGAGCATGACTGAAATTGGCAAACTGAAAACAAAAGACGCTTCCATTCATGGTTACAAATCAAGTCTACTTGATAATGATTGCAGCATGATGTGAAGTGCTTATTGCTAGTGGAAATCTAAGTTGGCCCAAAGATTTATGCTGTGAAAAGGCTTCTTGATTCCCAAACCTTTTAATAAAGAAATGGTTGTAAAAGGCTCTGCCAAATCAGAAATTTGTATTAAAGCGACACTCTAACATCTTGATTTGGCTTTTCCTCAGGCTTAGCCCATTCCACAGTGCATTTCACAAAATGAACTGGTGCAAAAAGGGCAAAGGACCATTTTTGTTGTGCAAACTTTGAAAAAACAGAATAACATCCTTTTTTTTTTTTTTTTTTTTTTTTGTAAGGCTATTTACACAGACCGTAGATTAAAAAAAAAAAAAAATGCTGTAAAGAGAAGGAAACATTTAGCTTTGCACCTCCTTGCTGGAGGGCTAGAAGTTCCCTGCATAGAAAAGGTTTCACTCTGGTAGGTGTTTTCACAACCTTATCTATTTCAGTGTCTTCTTGTGGAGACAATTAAAGTAAGTTCCTGTTTACATTTGTAAGCAAAATTATTGAAATGCTCCTTGAAATTGTTGAGTTGGAGACCCATGGTGGATGAGACTATAAAGAAGTTTTATATAATAAAAGATAAAAATAACATCAGAATTATAACCTCAGGGATGATTTTAAATATCAACATATCTAGGAAACTGCAGAAATTGAAAGAGCTGGTCTAAAATAAAAACAGAGAATGAAAGATACAAGCATTGCATTTCTATCTTATCTAGGTGTGAATTTCCTCAAACTTTCCAAGGTGATGAGATTCCTTGCTATATCTTAATCTAAGGGAAAGATATAAAATGAAATATAAAATAAATTTAATATTATAGTTTATAGACTCCTTTGCTCATTGAAATAGAATTGTAGGAAAGGAGCTTAGAAGTGATTTAGCCCAATCCCTCAGGAAAATTGGGGCACAGAGAAGTAAAGAGATTTACACACATTTATGAGAGAAAAGCCAGCCATTATTGGAACAGAGATTAACATGCAGGACTGCTAAACCTTCTTTGGTGATATTTTTTCATATAGAGAAATAATAAAACAATTCATTTATATAGTTGAAAAATAAATATTTATTAGACACATCTTAGTAATCCGATATACTCCTAGGTCTCAGGATAGAGCTGAGAATAAGACACATTTTTTTGTTGGGATACTGTTTAGATTCTAATAGGGGAGACAGGTAACAAAAAGTGAAAGAAGAAAAAAAAAGATGCAAAATGATAATTATTGTTGCATAATAAATAGAATAAAATGTGTGAATGTGGTATCACCTGAGAAGGTGATATTTTAGCTGTATTCTGAAGGACAGGGGTCTGCCACTGCAGGAAATATGTTAGGAGAATATCTGGCAGAGGGTCTTGAGACTCCCAAATCTGAAAAGGCAGAATGAGTTTGAGACACTTAAGCATCAGAAGGAAAGATATGTTTGGAGAATAGCAACCATGCTGGCAGGTGTTAATCAAAATGGTGTGGAACTATTCAGGGGTCAGATGAAGTAAGACCTTGAAAGCATATAAATAAGCCTGGATTTTATTTTAATGATAGAAAAAGCCATTGGCATATTTTAATCACAGAATTGTTTAGATTAACATGCTATGAACAAATTGATTGATGTAGAGGCAATAGCAGAATCAGAGAAATCAATTAGAAGGTTATTGATTTAGTTCAGACAATAATAAACAATACTTTGATTAAAGTGCCAGCAATAAAAAACTGGAATCATTGATTACCTATCCTTCATATTTTCAGGATAAATCTGATAATTCTTCAAAATATACACGATATGAGAAATTAGTTGAAAAGAAGAATTAAGTGTATTCCCCCAGGTTTGAGCAACTGGGTGAGCTGTGGTATCCTTAAGATGAGAAAAAACAGGGCTCTTGTGGAGGAAAGTCAGGAATCAAATTTGGATTTGTTACCTTAAGAAATGTATGAGACAACAACCTGGAGGTATCAAGGAGACCATGGGATTTATGAATCTGGAGTTCAAGGCAGCCGGCTGGGTAAAGATATAAATGCAAAGTCATCTACATATAGATGTTAGAGTCATGTGACTAGAGAAGATTCCTCTATGAGAGTGAAACAAATGGGGACAGTATGACATCAACCTCTAGGGATCTCTAGCTCAGTGAACCAGAGGCAGCATATGTAACTGAGAGGAAATGTACCATGAGGTGGGAAGAAAATGATAAAATTATTATGTCATGGTGAAAGCACCTTTGCAAGATTGTGACTGAGACAGCGAGAAAGATCTAACTTAACTGACTCCATCTTGCTTCTAAGCTCCAGACTGTCCTTGTTCATTCCTGGGCATAGGCTGAAACAATTTTGAGAGAAACTTAGTGTTTATAGTTTGTGGTTTAAGGCAAAGACGATAGTGGCCTTTCCCCAGGGCAGACCTCCTTCTTGCTTGGGGACCAGATTGCCTTTGTAGGACTAACATTAGCCACAGGATTAGAAATTATGGTTTAGGAGTCACGCCACTGGAGGCTGCAAGATTCTGACCCTTCCTAAACTGCTCCTAAGATGAGCACTTGAGATATTTTGCAGACTCTGCACTTGATGGATCAGCTGGCACCACCCAGATCAATAAACTGGTTCATCTGATCTTGTGGTCCCCATCCAGTAACTGACTCAGTGCAAGAAGACAGCTTTGACTCCCTATGATTTCATCTCTGATCAATCAGCATTCCCGGCTCACCGGCTTCCCCCCACCTACCAAGTTGTCCTTAAAAACTCTGCTGCCTGAATGCTCATTCGGGGAGAGTGATTTGAGTAATAATAAAACTATGGTCTTTCTCCCAGCCAGTTCTGGATGAATTACACTTTCTCTATTGCAATTCTCTTTATAAATTGTCTCTGTCTAGGTAGCAGACAAGGTGAACCCAATGGTCAATTACAATGGAAGACAAGAAGTTAGTGCATTTCAAGAAGTAAAATGTCATCTCTATTGAATGCCATGAAGAGCTCTCGAAGTCACCTTTGCAAAAATCATAACTGAGAAAATTATGACAGTGAAATATATCAGACCTAACGGACTCCATCTTGCTTGTAACCTCTAAACTGTCCTTGTTCATTCCTGGACATAGGTCGAACTAGATTTGGGAAGGAATTTAGTGTATAGGTTATGTATAACAGCCCTTCCCAAAAGGCTAAGCTGTTCTTAAAAAACAAATGAAAGGTCACCATCCACCAAGTCAAAACGAGAGGGGCTGGAATTCTAAATATTACCAGTCATTATTCTGGAGGTCGTAAAATTTGCAACTTCTTCATTCACTCTTGAAGCTAACATCACTATTGCCAACCTAAGATCGGCTTTTTGAGGTGTCTTTTCAGTTTTTTGCACTTCCAACAACCAGATGCCCCACCTTGACCTGCCAGTCAGTTCTGCGGCCACCACCAAGGAACTAACTCAGCAGAAGAGAACAGCTTGGACTCCCTGTGATTTCATACCCCAGCCAACCAATCACGATTCACTGGCTCTCATCCACCAAATTATCCTTAAAAACTCTGATCCCGGAGTGTTCGGGGAGACTAATTTGAGTAATAATAAAACTCCCATGTCCTGCACAGCTTGCTCTGCGTGAATTACTCTTTCTCTATTGCAGTTGCCCTGTTTTGATGAATCAGCTCTGTCTAGGCAGCGGGCAAGGTGAAACCCTTGGGCAGTTATACTCACATGAGATGAAATAAGTTTTGGGTGGGCGTGGCTGCTCACACCTGTAATCCCAGCACTTTGAGAGGCCAAGGTGGGTGGATCACCTGAGGTCAGAAATTTGAGACCAGCCTGGCCAACATGGCGAAACCCTGTCTCTACTAAAAATACAAAAATTAGCCAGGTGTCAGTGGCGCATGCCTGTAATCCCAGCAAGTAGAGAAACTGAGGCAGGAAAATCGCTTGAACCCAGGAGGCGAGGTTGCAGTGAGCCTAGATCACACCTTCGCCCTCCAGCCTGGGACAGAGCAAGGCTCAGTCTCAAAAAAAAAAAAAAAAAAGTTTTACCTTCTTCAGATTTGGCATACAGCAAGTTATCACTGGCCTTGACAAGAGGCATTTTACAGTAAAAGATGTAGGAATATTATATAAAATTGTATATGATGCCAGTACAAAATGGGGAATAACTGAAATAATCTGAATAAAAGAAGTTTGAGAAGGAATGTTAATATATTTAATCTGGCTTGTACTTTCATAATTTAAGAAATTTCAATGGCATTTTAATGAGAAAATCTGGCCCTATATAATTAGCCTAATAAATTCCTCTAGACAAAAGGTTAACTGTCAGAAATGAAGTTATGTCATGACTATTCAAGAAAATAAATAATTAAACTTCATTGTATAAGATAATTATCTCAGGAATTATCTTAAGATGTGAGTCTCCTGGTTAGAGATAGAATGTAACATGGTAGATTACATGATGTGTATAATTACAGAGTACTTTAGAAAAATAGGTACCAATCCTGCGTTATTTCTATTTTATTTTTCAATCTTTTGATAAATACTTTTAAATATAATGCCTTTCAATTTATTTTTATTTCTGAATTATATTACTAGATGTTTAGACAGGTATTTCCAAAGCTCAAGTTATGGTGTACATAATAAAATAGACTACAAGCTACTTACTAATTTTTAACAATTCTAGATACTCTTTAAATAAGTTACTTTCCCTGGCTTACAGTGGAAGCAAAACTAGTAAGTTGTATAATTGATTGGGTAGTTCTTTTTCTAAGGTAGTTTAATAATCATTTGTTAAAATCATCATGCTGATTTGAGAATACAAATTGGTTAAATTTAGGTAGCTAAAAGTTCCCTCAACGAATACATAGGACTTTATTTTGCAATAATTTATTTAGTTAACACTGTTGACTGGGTTAGGTAATATTGAACCACCACTCCATGTAAAAATAAAGTGGATACCACTGATGACTCAACTTACTTAAAAATGGATCTCCAACTAATTTTAGCTGATACTTTTAGTGAGAATAATTAATATTCAGGATGAAGTTTTTTATTATTTATTTATTTATTTATTTATTTATTTATTTATTTTCCTTTCCTTGATAGGTACTCTTCTTTTCACATCAGGAGAATATTATGTTGAAGGGATGCTCGTTCAGAAACACCATGCATCCAAACTCCAGTATCCACAGCATTGAATAATGTGATACAAACAGTTTCCTATGGATAGAAAATTATTTAATTTGAATTTCTGCTTTCTTTGCTCTTGTGGAGTCTGGGAAGAGAATTGCAGTACAGCTGTAATAAATGAGGATAGGTATAGATTCAGATTAGTAGTCTTACTTTACTGTTTTGAGAATACAATTCATGAACTCATTTTGTATTTCTTTTTCTTTTCTTTCTTTCTTTCTTTTTTTTTTTTTTTTTTTTTTTTTTGAGACAGAGTCTAGCTCTGTTGCCCGGGCTGGAGTGCAATGGGCCATCTCCACTCACTGCAAACTCCGCCTCCCTGGTTCCTGCCTCAGCTTCCCGAGTAGCTAGGACTACAGCGCCCACCACCACGCCCGGCTTTTTTTTTTTTTTTTTTTTTTTTTTTCTGTATTTTTTAGTAGAGACAGGGTTTCACCATGTTAGCCAGGATGGTCTCCATCTCTTGACCTTGTGATCCACCCACCTCGGCCTCCCAAAGTGCTGGGATTACAGGCGTGAGCCACCGTGCTCGGCCTTGTTTTGTATTTAATAAGAAAAGTTTGGCTTACTTCAAAACAATTGAGGGAGTTTCTCAACTTAAAGGAAAGGCATTATTTCCTAACATGTATTTTTACTGGAAGATAGTCAACTAAGAGCTTCAGATGGGTTTGTTATCTGTAACAAATGCATGAGTTAGGGTGTATGATTTTAGAATGGAAACCTGTAAAGTAAAAAGCAGAAAGTTGAAATACAACCCATCAACATGTGGAATCCAACTGTTCGTAATTACTTGTGAATGCAGAAAGTGACAAAAAGAAAAAAGAAAGGCTAATATTTCTGATTCATTTTCATGATCCATTGGCCAGCTGCTATGAGAAGAATCACTAATGAAGCTTACGGTTTCATGCTGCTTGGCCCCACAGCATGAGCCATGTGTCACCTTATGGTCACATTCTGTATTCGCTATTAACACCAAAGAGGTCCATGTGTTTTGAACACATAAAAATATGATATGTACATATTATTCAGCTTTCTTTGAAAATCACTGACAGCTACCATACCATTTGTGGGAGTGACAGCATTCAGTGGAGCATTGTTCTGTGAAATAGAGTACAGAATCACACAGTGTGAAAGGAAAAATGTAAAATCAAGAGTTTTCCAGAAGCTATTATTTAGTAAGGTTTTTGTTAAGGAGTTAATACTGTAAGCGCTCACCTGTAATTTTGCTGCTTCTTCTGAGAAAATTGAGTTTTGCAAACAACCAGAATTTAGAGTTTATTACCTGTTTTTGACATTCCTATCACTTATTAGGTTTGTGTTGTATTTCATAGAACTGTAAGAAACTATATGGTCTTTGACATTACAGCTTATGATTGAGTGTTGACAGCATAACGATGAGAATTTCTTACTACATTACTCTTAGAAGCATTAAAAATACATTCTGTAAGTGTACTTTTAAGTTCTTGCATGTCAAAGTGAGCAACATTGTTTTTTCTTAAGCCACCTACTGGTTGCTGAGGTTGTTCAGTTGATTCAAGTATAAATATGAAGCTCATTTATGTCTCTGTTCTTATTTTGGAATTGAATTTGAGATTGTGCTTCAAATGCAAAGAATTTATAGAATTTTATCTATGAATACTGCTGTCATTAAAAGATGAGCAAGTATCCTATATTTATCTACTAAAACATGCCCTAACTCAGAATGTTTAACCTAAGTTAGTACAGTCATTAAGTGCACTTTCTTACATTATTTAGTTCATTATATCTTGAGTTTGCTCTATGAATAATACATTATGCATATAAGAAAATTAGAAAAATTATAGTAACATAGAAGACCACACTGCTGGCAATAGCTGAGTTAGAATTACAGCCAACAGATTTGCCTTGATATTATAGATAAAATAGAAATTCACAGTAGTTACCTATTTTCATATAAAGCATAATAATAATTTTTCAAGCACCTAAAACTATCACAATTTTTTTTTAAGAATCATTCATATTTTGTTATCCCAGAAAACAGAATTTGATGATCCGAGATCAATGGAAAAGTAACTGAGATGTTTTCTTGTAACTGCCCAATGAGTTCTTTTGCCTGCTTCCCACATAGAGCTGATGTATCAAGACCAGGGAATTGCAGTAGAGAAAGATTTTAATACACAGACAGCTGGCTAAAAGGGTGACTGGAATTTATTATTACTCAAATCACCCTTCCCCAGAATTTGGAGGTTAGGGCTTTACAAAGATAGTTCCTCAGGGAGAGGGCTGACTACAGAATGGGTGCTACTGACTGGTTGGAGATGCAATCATAAGGATGTGGAAAATAGTTCTCATGCATTTAGTCCACTTCTGAGTGGGACCCACGACACTCTGGGTGGGGCCATCTAGTCATCAGAGATGCAAAAGCCTGAAAAGATATCTCAAAAGGCCAGTCTTTGGTTCTACAATGATGATTTTTATCTGCAGAAGTGATTGGGGAAGGTGGAAATTGTATGACCTTAGGAATAATGGCTGGTAATCATTAAATGCCAGTATCTTAGCATACTTCTGGCTTCTCTCATTCTCCTAACCTGCTGGTCTTTCATTAGTTTTATGAAGGTGGTTTAATGGAGGGGAAGGGTTATCATCATCTAAACTATAAATTAAATTTTTCCCAAAAAATGTGGCCCAAGCCCTGGAATGACCAAGGGCAGTTTGCAAGATGAAGGCAAAATGGAGCTGGTTACATCAGATCCTTTTCACTGTCAGAATTTTCCCACTGTTACGATTTTTGCCAAGACATCTTCATTCTCAGAAAGAAAGCCTGTTTCAGGAAAGTAAGCAAGATTAGGCAGAGTGGGGAGTGAGACTTGGATGTCCTTGGAAATAAGGGACTTAGATTGTCCAAAGATCAGTTTTGGAGCTAGGATGAATGGATTTTGAAGCACGATGACCAGGCATTTAAACTCCATCAAGATTAGTAACTAAATATGGGCCACCCTGGGGAGGAGACAGAGCCTTGCCCAAGCTGCTTTTTCATCTAAGAGCAATTTCAAAGAAGGGATTTGGTTATCCTATAAATTTACATCTATGAACACCATTTTACATGAAGTTAAACATGTTCAAAATGTCAGTCTATGATTTACAGTTTATCTTTGTTTTGGTAATTAACAATGTATAATATTACCTTAAATATTGGAAGTGCTTAAAAAATGTTCAACCATTTTAATAAAAATGGCATTATTAATGCCATTTATTAATTTTTATGCTGCTGATGATAGTGATGGGTTGTAAATTTGTGTGTTGTTAAATTTGGGGATATTTTATAAAACATTATAAAATCAATTTTGGGTTATAAGGTACATAAAATATTTTGTTAAAGTTTGAATTCATGATTAGCCAGAGGTAAACAGCAACATAGAAATTATAATGGAAAAACACATGTCTTTCAGAAAATATAACACTTTAAATAACTGAATGTATTATATTATAAAATTATGCTAGATAAATTTTAAAAGAAAAAAAGCTAAAATGTAAATATCCCAATAAACTGTCAAAATGACACATTGGTGCCTAGCAAGGTGATAATAAATAGAATTTAGAAAAATCATCCACTCTGCAGAATCCCTGGAATCTTTTACTGTATCCTTCTTCCCAACATTTCAAAGAGTCACTGCTATTATACACATTTACAGAGAAGAAAATTGAAGTTCAATGGGAATGAAGGAATAAGGCCGTTTAGCTAAAACATGAAAGATGTGATCGTGTACCTATATTCTCTTTAAAAACTTCTACTTAAAAATCACTGAAATTCATTGTGCTAACATGAAGGAAGAGAGGGTGGCGAGAAAAAATAAATCACAAGAATAAGGAAACTAGGAAGGAGACACTGCCTCCCCACACTAGAATAGTGTAACATACATGGTAACGAAAGAAAAACACATGAATATGTGTCAATTTGATGCAGCTCTATGACCTGTGTTTTGAGCTGTCATCTCTTTAGTTAAGCATTTCAATACAAGTGAGTATCTGTTATGTTTTTGGTACAGGAAAAAAGGTATTTTGACCTCACAGGAGCCAGTATTTGGAAATGAAGGATTACTCTCTTTTCTTTAATTAGAATCTCTTTATCTTTAAGAAGTGCATTCATATAGAAATACGGGTTTTAAAAAAGGTTTTAACTCCATAATAATTGATAGCATGAGCTATATGCACTCTAATTTTAGAGATTTTATTCAATATGCTATAAAATTCAATTATGAGTTTACAATTTTATAATCTACTTGTATTTGAATACATAGTTGACAACTAGTCTTTGTCATATTTAAGTCATTCTATTTCTTGGAGTCAGGTCAAAGTTTGGGAGTGGCTAGACAAATATTGCTGTCCATCTTTTGAGAAAAAGATGCCTTTCTAGAGATTTTTTTTTTTGGTTTTGTTTTGATATTTAAACTTCCTCGTATGACTTTATCTGAGGCTTACCCTCTGGTTTCCCCATGCTCTGAAATTTAACAAGGAAAGTTAAAGAAAATCTTAATGCTTAGAAGTGAAGTTCTGAATGTAAAGTCATGTGAGAAAAGTAAACATTATTTATGGAAATTAATGGTTGCCAAGATAGTAGAACACAGAATATAATTTAAAATAAATTTTCATATGTAATTTTAGAAGTAGAGGCATAAGGAATGGGAAAGAAAAAAGAAAGAAAAGAAGATATGTAAAATTAGAATATGTGTGTACAGAAGAAAATCATTCTACACTTTTTGTTCCAAAATTTTATTTAAAATGTTTAAGCATTCTGCAAAGGTGAAATAAATTTATGGTGAATACCCACTACCTCTCATTTAATATTTTATTATATTTGCTTTAACATATATCTGCCCATTTATCCATCCCTTTTTCATAAATATTTCTTATTTATATATTTTAAATTTAACCATGTTATGATTTTAAATTATTATTCAAGATTCTCATGATAGTCTTCTTCAGATCTTTGCAAAAATGTTTTACCAGTTCATCCTGCCTTGAACACAGTATTATATTTAAAATTGCAACTCTTGGCAGGCAAGGTAGCTCATGCCTATACTCTCAGCACTTTGAGTGGCCAAGGCGGGCAGATCACTTAGGGTCAGGAGTTTGAGACCAGCCTAGCCAACATGGTGAAACCTTGTCCCTACTAAAAACATATACGTATATAAATTATCTGGGCATGGTGGTGGGTGCCTGTAATCCCAGCTACACAGGAGGCTGAAGCAGAAGAATTGCTTGAAACTGGGAGGCAGAGGTTGCAGTGAGCCGAGATCAGGCCACTGCTCTCCAGCCTGGGAGACACAGCAAGACTCCATCTCGAAATGTAAAAATAAATAAATAAAACAAATAAAATAAAATGAAATAAAATTTCAGGTCTCTAAGCACATACAAAAGCACACATATACATGGTCATGCATCCATGCTAACCTGTGCGTGTGTGCACACACACACAGAGCATCGAAATTCCCATTGCAACATGTATATTTTTACATAGCCCTTACCACCTTCTAGCTTATGAAAATGTACACACCATAAAGGCAGGAATTTGTTTTCTATTCTCTAATTTATTTCAAAAATCTAGAAGAGAGAATGGTGCATAATATACGGTCAATATATATTAGTTGTATGTTACTGTGTGCATATGTCATGGCAAATGATACTCATTGTAAATTACGTCAAGTTTTTGGGATGTATCTTCAAATTTAAATATGCAATCATAACATTTTAAGATACCCGTACTGCTCAGTAACTTGATCCAAAGCTCCTTTCCAGTAATATCTGCTATTAATTTTACAACTTTTATTTCCGTTTCTTTCTAAAGTTATCCCTGTCCTGAATAACTGCCAACATATACTTTTAAATAAGAAAAAAACTGTACATATGCCAGTTTCATGTTGGTTTGCATTCCCACCATCAGTGTCATTTTGTATTTGTTGATTCAGCACTAATCTATTGCGAAATTTCTATCATTTGTTTCTACTACTTTTTCTAATAGATTCTATATTTACTACAAATGTGAAAATTAATAAAGTAACTGAAAGCTGATGTATGTTAAACATTTCCCCTTCCCAAGCCACCACCACAGACACAGAAACATCTCTCTCTCTTTCATTATATATGGAAGATCAACAAACCTCCAAGATTTATTTTTCAATGGCAAACTGGTAGGTTAGGTTTCTGAGGGCCCCTCAGATTTCTGTCATGCCTTCAAGTTTACACAAAACCAGCTTCTTATGCTTCCTATTATAAACCGTGCACTGCTTTCCTGTTTTGACAATCTGTTTATTATGATGAGGTCTCAGCTTTGACTTAATCTTGACATCAGTTGGCTTTTAGCTGAAAATCTGCAATTGAGATGCTGAAGCTGTCACTCTTGTTGACCTTTTAACAGCCTAGTGTCACAGACTCATTTCTTTCTGCTAAACTTAAGTTAACCAGAGTTTCTGTGGGCCAATTTAAATCAGAGATTTGGAAAAGCAAGCTAACAAACTGACAAATAGGATTAAAACATTCAATGTGTGAAAACACGCTTGTTATTCTATCAGATGATAGAATTTTGGGTTGGCTTATATAAGCCGCTTTTCAAAATACATGAGCCAAATTCAGCAGATAATTTTTCATTTCTCCTTTTGACGTTGCTTGTGAATATTCCTCCTGAAACTAAAACTGTTCAATTCTAGAGACTATATTATTTTATACTAAAAACTTTCCTGATAAAATTCAAATGCAATGGAAATTGGGCATTATACATAAACAGTATTTATGTAAATAAAGGATGTTTGCTATGTCTGTATTATAAAATATGCTTTAAAAATATTGCAAGGATAAATATCTTTACATTGTTTAGCATAAAATGTCCAAAAAAGCCAATAATAAAGTTTCAGAAATGCGTATGAAATTCTTACATGGTAAAGTATATTTTAAGAATTATAAATTATAATTATATCAACTCATATGTCATTGAAATATAATGTGTAATTTATATATCTTAACCTTGAAATCTTGAAAATATGAAAGTATTTATTAGCATTTATTTCTTACATCTAGGTATGCATTTATATTAAAGAGTGCTTAAGGTATGCATTTTATTTTTTTCAAAAACCGTGTGCTTTTAAATGCTGCGTAATTCTCCTATGACATTCTCAGAACATATGTATTCATGATCTATGGTTGGGGTTATATTTTCTCTTTTTTCTCGGCATTTTTGCTTTCAATCCTTTCCCAATACATGCTTGATTCATATTAATCCTTTAATAGTAATTCTACCTCATCATTATCATAAACCATTTTAATGAGCATTTTAAAACAACCCTTCTGACATTCTTATGAAGCATTTAATAGCACAAATTAAGTAAATGGCAAATTATGATTTCATTTGTATTCACTGTAATAATCTTATTCATCAGGCATTATTTTGGCATTCATGTGAATACAAGTCTCTATTTCCATGGAAATTTATTTTTACTTTGTCCTTAATTGAGTCAACTTGACACATTGTTCTAGATGTTTTAGCTAGTTCGTTTCAGGCTCAGACTACCTAAAAAATAACTGAGGTTCAAAAGGAAGAAGAGAAATTCTACACTTTTAAGAAATGTTTTGTTAGGCCAGTATTGAAAAGGCATTAAAATGTAAATTTGGAAGAACTTGTATAGCAATCAGAATTTCTGTTTTATCTTCTGCTTTATCGTCAAAAAGTTTATTTTGCAGAAATAAACTTTCGGAGTGTGTTTTCCAGCTTGTCATGATTCCATTTGACTTTCACATTGTCCTTGTTTCCTACTTTGTATTAACTTCCTATCTCTTGCAGACCAGTGAGATTGCACCACTCAGGACACAGGCTTTCTTAAAGATTATTGGGGATACTTTGTCCCTGTGTCATCTGTGAAGTTTGATTCTAACCTCAGTTCAGGGACAGGATATCATGTAACCGATGATGTTATCAGTAGACAGGTAATTAGGCAGAGTAAGATTTGTTAGTGTTTCTGTAAAGGAAGTGAGAAATATTTGTAACAGAATCAACCAGTTGCCTGGGTTACAGTCCTATTCTTGATTACAGGCAGCAAACTCTGGTACCAGATGGCTGTCCTGGAAAATGGAATGGCTACTTCTGATTCTTTGTGTTTATAACAATTGTTAGAGTCTAGAAAAGGTGCTTAAATTAGGGAAATGATAATGAAACCAAGTTGGTTTTTAAGAAATTGTCAGAAGAAAAAAATGTAAATAGTTCAGCTATCACCGTCCTTGATGCTAACTATGTTTTGCTTTTGTTTTTCTTCCCTTGTATTTATTATCATAAAGAAGGCCCTCAACTTCACGTTTTTAACTTTTTAATGATCACTTCTACAGTAGCAGCTTATTTTGTATTGAATCAACTTTTCTAATGCAGCAAAAAGACGTATTTCAAGCACATTTTTCTATGTAGCAATCATTGTTGAGTTTAAGGTTTATTGTTCCTGTCATACTTTCTTAAAAAAAGTACTTGTAATAATTAAACTTCCACGAAGATGAGCCCTCACAGTGGCCTTTACGTATCAATCAACCCTACACCACCCATGCCCCTACACATAGACATTTATATTTGCTAGCTTTTAGTTTTTATTGTTTTATCTTCTCTGGCATTTTCATCATGTTTAAAAAGAGAAAGCCCATAGTTGGCAGAGACAGAAGTTCCTGCTCTGCCATTTTTAGTTACGTGTAAGAGACTGCCCAGGATCTACATTTTATAGTATAACTTTCAATAAAAAAATTGACCTTTCTAGGCCTCTCATTTTCATCTGCAAATGTAAATAATATCACTTAGCTTGCCAACTCCAAAAGGATTTTTTTGAGTTTCAGTGATAATTATGAATTTATAGTCTGTTTTGGAAAATAAAGCATTGCTTTCACAACTACTATTTCAGGCCAAGCCATTTCATTTCTATATCTTCGCATCTAAATGAAACTTGTTAGATTTAGAAGTATGATGGTAGAAGTGATGGAAAAGGAAAAGCAAGCAGTACGATTTTACTGTCAGGAGTGAAAAAGGAAATAAGGTTGAATTATTTTTCTTTTTTTGAGGGGGGATGGAGTCTCACTCTTGTCACCCAGGCTGGAATGCAATGGTGCTATCTTGGCTGACTGCAAACTCCACCTCCCAGGTTCAAGGTTGACTGTTTTTTTTCTGAGATACAAGTCTATTCCAACCAGAATTTCTTTCCTAAAACACAAATTTGAAAATATTATTTTGCTGCTCAGTATTCGTGTCAATAAAATAGACTTCTAATCATTATGCAAAGGATGAAAGATTCTCCATGATCTAGGCCCTACCTGTATTTCCAGTCCTTTATTTTATTATTGTTTATTTCCTTAGCCATGTGGTCAGCAAACTGAGCTATACATACTCGGAATTTCTCAAATATGCTTTTGTTTCATTTGTCCATGTGTTTTTTTTGTTTTTGTTTTGTTTTGTTTTGTTTTCAGTTGATGGTCTTTTTGATTAGAATTCCCTAGTGTTTTTGTCAACTGGCTATCTTTTCTTGACATTTTAAGAATCTAATCTTGTGGTATCTCCACTGATAATTATGTTTAACATGAGGAATTAAAGTGATCACTCTTTCGCTTTAGCTATCATTGAGAATTCTATGCAGTCTTCTTAGATAGGAAGGCGGGAGAGCTAGAATAGAGTGAATAGACAATAATAAGGCTGAAGGAAAAGAGAAAAGACTACATTTTGGAAAATTATGAAGGATTTTTGAACAATCTTCTCTGGAAATCAGATGTATATTTTTTCCATCTAGCTGGAGTTGGCCTAAAAGGTGGAGGGAAAGATGACTCTTTTTTTTTTTTCTTTTTTTTTTTATT
>NW_016807895.1:477224-514332 GCF_001698545.2 Rhinopithecus bieti
GGCAAAAAAAGATTTTTTTTTTTTTTTTTTTTTTTTTTTTTTTTTTTTTTTTTTTTTTTTTTTTGTGGCAGAATATTTTAGACTCATTCATAGAAAGGGAACAAGATGTTAAGGAAATCAAGCCAGTTCAGAAAGATAAAAACAAGGATGACCTGGGATCAGGCCAGAGTCTGAAGAATGAACTTTTGAGTTAATTAATTGTACAGAGTCTGCTATGGCTCTACCACACAAGCCTGATATTATTCTTTAAATATATTTCCCCAATATTTGATGAAAGAAGTATGCATTCGCATAATGGCTCTTAAAGTAAAAACACTCTTTTATGAATTGACTATATACAACATAGAAAAAATATGAAAAAGAATTGCAATTGTTGCATAGCTATTATGCACAAGATATTGGGTTAAGCAATATATAAAATAATCACCGTGACTCATCTGAAAATATTCTAATAACCATTTTATGAAAAAAAGCAAGTTGAAATTTAGAAGCATTATGTAATTTGATGAAGACCCATGAGTATTAAGGAAAGCCACAATACAATTAGGTGTGTCTGTCCATCAATGTTGAACCTTGATAGTTTTTGCTCCTCACAATCAATCCTTCCTCTATTTGATTGCTTTGTGGGTAACTTGTTACATTCCTTCGTGTAGAAAGCTGTGTAATTTTTCATAAGAAATCCAGTTTAAAGTCTTTATTTTAATTATTCTCTCTAATATCCCCTAGTACATATCAATCTTATGATTAAGTTTTACATACACAAGCTAAAGTTGAAATCAAAGATGTATTAATAGAAGCCTTTTGCGCACTCACAAAGCAGTATTCAGAAGAATGCAATTCAAGGAGGATGAGTTGGCGTTTCCATTTTTAATTTAAATAATTACTTGCTGACTGTCTAATGTTTTTGGAGTCAGATTCAGAAATATTTTTCAGGCTCTGGATCTGCAAGTTTGCATTAATTAACATATTTTAAAGCAAAATAAGGTTTTATTATTGAAACTTTCTATACAACAAAGAAACATTTTTAGGTTAGATGAAAATGCATGTATTCTGTTAGTCGTGAAGCTAGGATTAGGTTTCCTGATGCTTAGTAAAATACTTTTTAGGATATATAAAATTCTAAATTTAGGTAATAAACACATTTTTTTCTTCAATCTTCTCTAAACCTTTCATAGGACTTCTAGGTATTTATGAATAGGCTTCTCATTGAAAATAGGCATTGATAATTCTGTCTGTCTATAAAATACTGCAGACTGAGGAAAAGAATGGTATTTTATTTAACCATTATTATAATTTATTTAACCAAATATTATAATTTATACTTGACATTGGTTATCGATATACAAAATGTAAAAAACTTAGGCCAGTAATACTAATACAGTTTTAACAATGAAAGAACTTGGTAGTTGGTTTCAAATTTCCTGAAACATTATCGTTAATTTAGCCCTGCTTAATGGAGAATCATGTTTTTGCACTTGTCACAGAGATGCATAAGAAACAACTTTTTTTTAATAAGATGGTAATGCAATTTAAAAAATACTCCTCGTCCTGAAGTTGGCTTATATCATTCATTAGAGCTAACTTCCTGCAAATTCAAAAAAATCTTGTGATAGCTCTACAGCCCAGAGACTATAGTCCAAACTGTTACCTGTCATGAGGCTAGCAGTTCCTGCAAACCATAAGACTGTAACCATTAAATTGTGTGTTTTTCCTTGACTTCTACTCAGAGGTGGCCTTAGGAATAACCCACGTTAATTCTGCAATGCTCTTGGTAAATTATAGCTTTGTCTTCTCAGTACACCCGAGTGGTAGAACCTACCAAGGCTTAAACCACAAACTCAGTCTGCATTTAATCATCACTAATTTTTTCTCTTAATGCTTACATTGATGAGTTATTTAAGAAGCTTGGGAGCAAAACTAATGTAATGGATTTTTAGGTATAGTTACTTAAATGCCAGGATAGATCTAAAAGAGAAAGATATTCGTCAATACCGGATAATACTCTAGATAGTTCTCTTTTTCTGTAATAGCTTGTTTATTTAATTTAAGTATTTTATTTTAGATTTGGGGGTACATGTGAAGGTTTGTTACATATATAAACATGTGTCACAGGGAATTGTTGTACATATTATTACATCACCCAAGTATTTAACCCAGTACTCAATAATTTTCTTTTCTTTTCTTCTCCCTCCTCTCACATTCCCTCCTCAAGTAGACCCCAGTGTCTGTTGTTTACTTCTCTGGGTTCATAAGTTCTTATCATTTAGCCCCCACTTATAAGTGAGAACATGTGGTATTTGGTTTTCTGTTTCTGCATTAGTATGCTAAAGATGATAACCTCCAGCTCCATCCATGTTCTTGCAAAAGACATGATCTCATTCTTTTCTATGGCTACATAATATTCCATGGTGTATGTGTGCCATATTTTCTTTATCTAGTCTGTCATCAATGAGCATTTAGATTGATTCCATGTCTTTGCTATTGTGAACAGTGCTGCAGTGAACATTCATGTGCATGCATCTTTATGGTAGAATGCTTTATAATCCTCTAGGTATACACCTACTAATGGCATTGCTGGGTCAAATGGTAGTACTGCTTTTAGCTCTTTGAGGAATCACCATGCTGCTTTCCACAATGGTTGTACTAATTTACACTCCCACCAACAATGTATAAGAGTACCTTTTTCTCCACAACCTTACCAGCATCTGTAGTTTTTTGACCCTTTAATAACAGCCATTCTGATTGCTGTGAGATGATATGAGATATGGTTTGCCTGTGTCCCCAGCAAAATCTCAACTTGAATTGTATCTCCCAGAATTCCCAGGAAGGACCCAGGGGGAGGTAATTGAATTATGGGGTCAAGTCTTTCCCATGCTATTCTCATGATAGTGAATAAATTTCACTAGATCTGGTGGGTTTATCAGGGGTTTCTGCTTTCACTTCTTATTTTCTCTTGCTACTGCAACTTAAGAAGTGCCTTTTGCCTCCTTCCATGATTCTGAGGCCTTCCCACCCATGTGAAAATGTAATTCCAATTAAACCTCTTTTTCTTCTTAGTCTTAATTATGTTATTATCAGCAGCATAAATACAGGCTAATACAGTAAATTGGTACCAGTAGGGTGAGGCATTGCTGAAAAGATACCCCAAAATATGAAAGTGACTTTGGAACTGGGTAACAGGCAGAGGTTGGAAGAGTTTGGAGGGCTCAGAAGACAGGCAAATGTGGGAAAGTTTGGAACTTCCTAGAGACTTGTAAATGGCTTTTCCCAAAATGCTGATAGCGACATAGATAATAAGATCCAGGCTGCGGTGGTCTCAGTTGGAGAGGAGGAACTTCTTGGGAACTGGAAAAAATACGACTCTTGCTATGTTTTAACAAAGACACTGGTCTGGTAGCATTTTGCCCCTGCCCTAGAGATTTGTAGAACTTTAAACTTGAGAAAGATGATTTAGGGCATCTGGTGAAAAAAATTTCTAAGCAGCAAAGCATTCAAAAAGTGACTTGGGTGCTGTTAAAGGCATTCAGTTTTAAAAGGGAAACAGAGCATAAAAGTTCAGAAAATTTGCAGCCTGACTATGCGATAGAAAAGAAAAATCTGTTTTCTGAGGACAAATTCAAGCTGGCTGCAGAAATTTGCATAAACATCAAGGAGCATATTGTTAATCCTGAATACCATGTGGAAAATGTCTCCAGAGCATGTCAGAGGTTTTCATGGTAGTCCCTTCCATCACAGGACCCCAGACCCTGGAGGAAAAAGTGGTTTTGTGGGTAGGGCTCAGGGTTTCCCCTCGCTGTGTGCAGTATGAGGACTTGGTGCCCTGTATGCCACCTGCTCCAGCCATGGCTGAAAAGGGACAACATAGAGTTTCTGAGGGTGGAAGTCCCAAGCCTTGGAAACTTCCACATGGTGTTTAATCTGCAGGTGCATGGAAGTCAAGAACTGAGGTTTGGGAACCTGCACTTAGATTTCAGAAGATGGATGGAAACGCCTGGATGCCCACGCAAAAGTTTGCTGTAGGGGTGGGGCCTTCATGGAGAACCTCTGATAGGGAATTGTGGAAGGAAAATGAGGGGTTGGAGCCCCTACACAGAGTCCCTACTGAGGCACTGCTTAGTTGAGCTGTGAGAAGAGGGCCAACATCCTCCAAACCCCAGAATGGTAGATCCACCAACAGCTTGTGCCATGTGCCTGGAAAAGCTGCAGACGCTCAATGCTAGCCCATGAAAGCAGCCAGGAGGGAGGCTGTATCCTGCAAAGCTACACTGGGGGTGTTGCCCAAGACCATCAGAACTCATCTTTTGCATCGGCATGACCTGGATGTGAGACCCAGAGTCAAAGGAGATCATTCTGGAGCTTTAAAATTTGACTGCCCTTTGGATTTCAGATTTGCATGGCCCTGTGGCCCCTTGTTTTGGCCAATTTCTCCCATTTGGAAAAGCTGTATTTACCCAATACCTGTACTCCCATTTTATCTAGGAAGTAACTAGGTTGCTTTTCATTTTACAGGCTTATAGGTGGAAGGGACATGTCTTGTCTCAGATAAGACTTTGGACTGTGGACTTTTGAGTTAATGCTGAAATTAGTTAAGACTTTGGGGAATTGTTGGGTAGGCGAATGGTTTTGAAACATGAGAACATGGGATTTGGAGGGGCCATGGGCAGAATGATATGGTTTGGCTGTGTCCCCACTGAAATCACAACTTGAATTGTATCTCCCAGAATCCCCATGTATTGTGGGAGGGACTCAAGGGGAGGTAACTGAATAAAGGGGGTCAATCTTTCCTGTGCTATTCTTGTGATACAGAATAAATCTCATGAGATCTAATGGTTTTATATGGGGTTTCTGCTTTTGCTTCTTTCTCATTTTCTCCTACTGCTGCCATCTAAGAAGTGCCTTTCACCTCCTACCATAATTCTGAGGCCTCCCTAGCCATGCGGAACTGTAAGCCCAGTTAAACCTCTTTTTCTTTACCACCTCAGGTTTGTTTTTTCTTTCTTTATTTTTTTTGAGACAGAGTCTCTCTCTGTCTCCCAGGCTGGAGTGCAGTGATGGGATCTCGGCTCACTCCAAGCTCCACCTCCTGGGTTCACACCATTCTCCTGCCTCAGCCTCCTGAGTAGCAGGGACTACAGGTGCCCACCACCATGCCTGCCTAATTGTTTTGTATTTTTGGTAGAGACGGGGTTTCACTGTGTTAGTCAGGATGGTCTCTGTCTCCTGACCTTGTGATCCACCCACCTCAGCCTCCCCAAATGCTGGGATTATAGGCATGAGCCACCATGTCTAACCCACCTCAAGTATGTCTTCATCAGCAGTGTGAATACAGACTAATACAGTATCTCATTGTGGTTTTGATTTGCATGTCTGTAATAATCAATTATACTGAGCTTTTATATATATATGCTTATTGGTTGTATGTATGTCTTCTTTTGAGAAGCGTCAGTTAATGCACTTTGCCCACTTTTGAATGAATTGTTTTTCTCTGGTAAATTTGCTTAAGTTCCTTATAGATGCCGATATTAGACTTTTGTCAGATGCATAGTTTGCAAACATTTTCTCCTATTCTGTAGGTTATATGTTTACTCTGTTAATAGTTTCTTTTGCTGTGCAGAAGCTCTTAAGTTATTTAGATTTCATTTGTCCATTTTTGCTTTTGTTGCGATTGCTTTTGGTGTCTTTGTCATGAAATCTTTGCCTGTTCCTATGTTCAGGATGGTATTGCATAGATTGTCTTCCAGGGTTTTTATAATTTTTTTTACATTTAAGTCTTTAATCCATCTTGAGTTGGCATTTGTATATAGTGTAAGGAAAGGATCCAGCTTTAATCTTCTGCATATGGCTAGCCAGTTATCCCAGTACTATTTATTGAATAGGGTGTAATTTCCCTATTGTTTGTTTTTGTCAGCTTTGTCAAAGATAAGATGGTCATAGGTATGATGCCTTATTTCTAGGCTCTCTATTCTGTTTCATTGTATGAGTATTGTATTCTCATTCATTCTATGAAACTGTTTTTGTACAAGTACCATGTTGTTTTGGTCTGTATCCTTTTAGTATAGTTCTAAGTCAGGTGACATGATTCCTCCAGCTTTGTTCTTTTTGTTTAGGGTCGACTTGGCTATTTGGGCTGTCTTTTTGGTTCCATGTATATTTTAACATATTTTTTCCTAGTTCTGTAAACAATGTTGCTGGTAGTTTGATACTAATATCACTGAATCTGTAAATTGCTTTCAGTAGTATAGCCATTTTAATGATGCTAATTCTTCCTATCCATGAGCATGGGATGTTTTTTAGTTTGTTTTTTGTTCTCAATTTATTTGAGGGTTGTTTTATAATTTTCATTGTAGAGATCTTTCACTTTCCTGGTTAGCTGTATTTCATTTTGTTTGTGTGGCAATTGTCATTTGGATTTGTCATTCTAATTTGGCTCCCAATTTCCTTTGTTGTTGCTAGTGTATAGGAATGCTAGTGAGTTTTGTGCATTGATTTTGTAACCTAAAACTTTGCTGAAGTTGTTTATCAGCTTAAGGACCTTTTGGGCCAAAAGTAGGGGATTTTCTAGATAAAGAATTTGTCATCTGCAAACAAAAGACAGTTTGACTTCCTCTCTCCCTATTTGGATGCCCTTTACTTTTTTTCTCTTGCCTGATTTCTCTGGCTAGGATTTTCAATAATATGCTGAATAGAAATCATGAGAGAGAGCATCCTTGTCTTCTGCCAGTTTTCAAGGGGAATGCTTCTAGCTTTTGCCCATTCAGTGTAATGTTGTCTGTGGTTTTGTCATAGATGGCCCTTATCATTTTTAGGTATGTTCCTTCAACACCTAGTTTATTGAGAGTTATTAACATGAAGGAATGTTGAATTTTTCAAAAGTCTTTTTTGCATCTATCGAGGTAATCAAGTGGTTATTTTCTTTACTTCTATTTATTTGATGAATCACATTTATTGATTTTCATATGTTGAACCAAACCTTACCTCCTGGGGATGAAGCTGACTTGCTCATGGTGGATTAACTTTTTGATGTGTTGCTGGATTCAGTTTGCAAGTATTTTGTTGAGGATTTTTGTGTCAATGTTCATCAAGAATATTGGCCTGAAGCTTTCTTTTTTTGTTGTGTCTCTGGCAGATTTTGTTTTCAAGACAATGCTGGCCTCATGAAGTGAGTTGGAAAGAAGTCCCAGCTCCTCATTTTTGTGAAATAGTTTCTGTAGGAGTTGAACCAGCTTTTCTTTGCACACCAGGCAGAATTCAGCTGTGAATTCATCAGGTCCTGTGCTTTTTCTGGCTGGTAGGCTATTTATTACTGATACAATTTCGGGGCTTATTATTTGTCTGTCCAGGGAATCAATTTATTCCTGACTCAGTCTTATGAGGGTGTATTTGTCCCGGAATTTATCTATCTTTTCTAGGTTTTCTAATTTGTGTGCATAGAGGTGTTCATAATAGTTTCTAATGGTTGTTTTTATTTTTGTGGGGTCAGTAGTAACATTTCCTCTGTCATTTATAATTGTGTTTATTGGATCTTCTCTTTTTTCTCTTCTTAATTAGTCTATCTAGTAACCTATTTTATTACTTTATTCAGAAAACCAACTCCTGAATTCCTTGATGTTTTGAATAGTTTTCCTGTCTCGATTTCCTTTAGTTCAGTTCTAATTTTTGTTATTTCTCATCTTTTACTAGCTTGGGGTTGATTTTTTCTTGTTTCTCTAATTCAGTTGCAAAGTTAGGTTGTTAATGTGAGATCTTTCTTACTTTTTGATATGGGCATTTAGTGCTATGAATTTCCCATTCACACTGCATTAGCTGTGTCCCAGAAATTCTGATACGTTTTATCTTTGCTCTTATTATTTTCAAAGGACATCCTGATTTCTGCCTTAATTTTATTATTTATCCAAAACTTATGCAAGACTATGTTGTTTAATTTCCACATAATTGTATGCTTTTGAACAATTTTCTTTGTGTTGACTTTGATTTTTATTGTGCTGTGATCCAAGAGTGTGTTTGCTATGATGCTGATACTTTTACTTTTGTCAAGGATTGTTCTACTTCCAATCATGTGGTTGCTTTTAGAGTATGTGTCATGTAGACATGAGAAAAATGTATATTTTGTTGGTTTTGGGTGAACGTCTATCAACTCTATTTGGTGTAATGCTGAGTTTAGGTCTTGAATATCTTTGTTAATTTTGGCCTCAAAATCTGTCTAATATTATCAGTAAAGTATTGAAGTCTCTCACTATTATTTTGTGGGAGTCTATGTCTCTTTGTAGGTGTCCAAGAACTTGCTTTATGAATCTGGGTGCTCCTGTGTAGGGTGCATATATATTTAGAATAGTTAGGCCTTCTTTTTGAATTGAATCCTTTACCATTATGTAATGTCCTTCCTTGTCTTTTTATGGTTGGTTTGAAATATGTTTTGACTGAAATTAGGATTGCAACCCCTGCTTTTTTCTGTTTTTCATTTTCAAGATAGATTTTTTTTCCACTTGCTTATTTTGATACTGTGTGTCATTATGGATGAGATGGGTCTCTTGAAGATAGCTAACCAAGGGGACTTGCTTTTTTAATCCAGTTTGCCATTCTGTGCCTTTTAAGTGGGGGAATTTAGCCAGTTTACCCTCTAGGTTAGTATTGATATGTGTGGATTTGATCCTGTCATTGTGCTGTTAGTTGGTTATCATGTAGGCTTGCTTGTGTAATTGCTTTACAGTGACACTTGTCCATATGTTTAAGCGTGTTTTTGTATTAGCTGGTAGTGGGCTTATCTTTCTATATATAGTGCTTCATTCAAGATCTCTTGTAAGGCAGGGTGGTGGAAATAGAGTCTCTCAACATTTGCTTATGTGAAAAGTATTTTATTTCTCCTTCACTTGGGAAGCTTAGTTTAGCTGGCTATGAAATTCTAGGTTGAAGATTTTTTTCTTTAAGAATGTTGAATATAGGTCCCCAATCTCTTCTGGCTCGTAGGGTTCCAGCTAAGAGGACTGCTGTTACCTTGATGTGGTCCCTTTGCAGTGACTTGTTCTTTCTCTCTAGCTGTCGTTAACATTCTTTCATTCATTTCAACCTTGGAAAATCTAATGATTACGTGTTTAGGGGATGATCTTTTCATATAGAATATTTGGGAGGCCTCTATTTCCCGACTTTGACTGTTGGTCTCTCTAGCAAGGTTAGGGAAGTTTTTATGGACAATATCCTGAAACATATTTTTCAAGTTGTTTGCTTTCTCCTCCTCCCTTTCAGGGATGTCAATGATTTATAGAATTGGCCTCTTTGCATAATCCCATACTTCTTGGAGGTTTTGTTCATTCATTTGTATTCTTTTTTCTTTATTTTTGTCTTACTTCAGGTAATCAGTCTTCAAGTTCTGAGATTCTTTCTTCAGCTTGTTTCATCTTGCTGTTAATACTTGTGATTGCATTGTGAAATTCTTGTATTATGTTATTCAGCTTTGTCAGACCTCTTAGGTTCTTTTTTATACTGGCATATTGTCCTTCAGCTTCTATATCACTATATTATGATTCTTATTTTCCTTGGATTGGATTTTGCCATCCTCCTGAATCTCAATGATCTTTGATCCTATCCATATTTAGAATTCTACTTCTGTCATTACAGCCAGTTTGGCCTGGTTAAGGCACAGTCATTTGGAGAATCTATGGCACTATGACCATTTGAGTTCCTAGAGTTCTTGCTTTAGTTCTTTCTCATTGCTCCATGAGGGTGTTCCTTTAACTGCAGTGTAGATTGAGTACAATAAATAGACTTATTTTCTGGATATTTTCACTGGGCCAAGGCAATGCGTAGGGTCTTTATTTGAAGCTCACTGTTTGACTCTGGTTTCAGAGGTTGATATCTTGGTGAGGTACTTTTGGTGATGAAACTTTGGGGTTTGATTCAGCAGGTGACACTTAGGTAGACTGTTGATCGGTTGTGTGGGCTCCCTTGTGCTTCTTCACATTTCCAGCCATGCCCCCTCTCAGTGTTCTGAAAGTGTGGGTTTCTCTACCCCTTAAGTGCTGGCTGTAGTTTATGATTTGGCATTCTTGGGCTGCTCACTGCACTTCTGGGGAAATCTCAATATTTATGTTCCTTCCCTAACTAAGAGGCAGCAGAAGAAGATATCTTAGCAGTGGTTGTGGCCAAGGCTTATTTGCTTAACTCTTGGAAGCTACATCCCAGAGAGATGCAGGTCCGCACTCGCTCAATGCATTCAGCCCCAGATGATGGGTTTGTACTGTGTGCACAAGCCAGGGGCTCCTTGTCTGATTATGAGCAGTTGGCAATGTGTGGGACTTACGGGAGACAGACTGGTCTCCTCTCCTTGGGTTGACTGCAGCTTGTTGGAGGTGTGGATAAGGCACTTAGGGTCTTTGATCCTTGGTTAGTCCGAGGGTGGCATGGCCAGTTCCCTTGCAGAGACTGTTGCAGAGAGGTTTTCAGTTGCCCATGATGGCTCTGTCCAGGTTTGATAGTTCTATCCTGGTTTGATAGCTCTGGAGGCTCAGGCCTGGAAGATCTGCCCAGTGAGAAGACATGGGAATGGGCACCCATGTAACAGTCTGGCCACTTTTCCATATAACTGCTGCAGTATGCTTGGGTATGCTCCAGTCCCTAGTCGCCTCAGATTTTTCAGAACCTGGAGATGTCACCAGTGAAAGCTGTGAAACAACAAAATGGCAGCCTATCCCTCCCTCTGGAGTTTTGTCCCAGGGAGGCACAAACCTGTTGCCAGCCCAAAGGCACCTGTAGGAAGTGGCTGGAGACCCCAGTTGGGAGGTCCTGTCCAGGGAGAAAGAATGGGATTGAAACTCACTTTAAAAAAGCAGTCTAGCCATGTCTTGGTACAGCAGCTGTGCTGTGCTGGGAGTCCACTTCAGCTCCCCCCACCCATTGTTTCAGACATTCTGAAGCCCGAAGGCTGGAAATACTAAGTCAAGCAAATAACAAAGATGGCAGCCTGCCTCTACCTCTGAAAGTGCTGTCCTATGGGGAATTCAGATCTCTGTTAGCTGGAGACCTTGGGTGGGGGTAGCTGGAGGTCCTCGTTGGGAGTTCTTGCCCAATTAGGAGGAATGGGATTGAACACACAGTTAAAGCAGCAGTCTGCCTACATTTTGGTAGAGCAGCTGTGCTGTACTAGGGGATGCCTTTTGCCCTGGGTCGGCTTAGACTCTCCAAAGCCTGAAGGCTGGAACAGCTAAGACATCCAAACAGCAGAGATGGCAGCTCGCTCCTCCCTGAAGGAGCTCCTTCTTAGAGTAGTGCAGTGCCTCTACTGGTAGTTAGCTGGAATTCCAAGCCAATGGGTCTCACTTTGTGAGGTACTGTGGAAGAGGGGCCTGTGGGCTGTTGCTGCTCATCCCCCTGGATTCAGCCTCTTTCCTAGGGATATGTATAAGAGTCTAACCTTCCACTTTGATGGAGCTGCAGCTACTTCTGTCAGAAAGCCAGAGTATCTAAGGCTCCAGGGTCTCCACACATGCTTTTCCATGGAGATTCCATGTAGTTCTGTCTGTCAGACTGAAGACTGAAGTCCCTGGTGGAGTGGGTTCAGTAGGAGATCTCCTGACTTGAGGGTTACAAAGATCTCTGGGAGAAGCATGGTTTCCCAGGGTCACGCATTCACTCACCACTTCCCTGGGTAGGGGTGTTGCTCCCAAGTGGGTGGTTGTCCTATCTTGCTTTTCTTCATTGTCTGTGGGTCGGGTTGTTTTCTTGATTAATTCTAATGTGAGTATCTGGATGTTTCATTTGAAGGTGTATTTGCTTGCCCCTTCTGATTTGGGGCCTGTCTACTTACATAACTATATTTGCATACTGTGATCAATATTATTATTAAATAGAATCATATTGTACATGCTGCCCTTGAATTTACCATAGTCTATTTAATAGATCCATTTATTTGAAACTGTTAAGTTTTGTTTGTGGCTACAGAGAGATGATTGAATGACTAGGAATGGGAGTACTATGCTCTAATCTACCACATTCCAGTGGCCAGATTTAGTCACGTGACTGTGTCTAGGGGCAGGGGAGGTGAGAAACGTGATCTATCTGCATCAGTGTTGTGCTTCTGTGGGTTTCCAAATGTGAGCAGAAAGAACAAAACTGAAATAATTGACTAAAACTTAAAACATTTGAAAAGTAAGTTAAGCTAACTGAAAAATAAATAATCTTATTTAAATCGCATAGTGGTGTTAATTTATCCAATCAACATATTAAAAAATAAAATAATTGAGAATAATTACTTTGTACCAATCACATTTATAACATAACTATTTTGGCAAAGTAAAATTTAACTAATTACTTAGATTTACTTTATTCATATTTATTCTATCCAGAGTATTTTGAAACCTATTATATTGCTTCCTTTAAGTTTCTAAAGGAAGAAGCAAGTCTTAGAACTTAAAAATTAAACCAAAAAATCATAAATAAAAAACATTAGTTGTAACTGCCCCTAATCCCAGAAGTGGGGGTAAACTCTCACGTTTAAGCAGACTTATTTTATTTCTGATGTTGTTTCTCTTTGATATTCTTTCCACTGCAGCATAGGATTCTGATAAAATCAGATGTAATTGAACAAAATGAAAAATTATGTCCTTCTATGGAAAGGTTGCCAAAATACATTTGAATTTTTAAAAAATCTTAAATTGTTTTTTCTCTTTTATATTCAAGGTATGCCCATTGATGATGTTGTAAATTTTCTCATGTCCATGACCCTGTTCCTGTAATCTCTGTAGATGGAGATTTTTACAAACACCATTTTATTAGAATTTTCTGTAGTGCCTTGATGGCAGCAGATAAAATTGGAATTGGAATAGTTCAATTGGGATGGTGGTTTGGCTAAACATAAAGTCAGAGAACATGAGCCACAAACTCAGGATCTATGAGGAGTGAAGCATTGTCTTATATACTACCATGACCTTGACACTTATAATTCCTATTGTAGATATTCAATAAATTTTTGATAAATGAAATAATAATAATATGATTTATCCTGAGAGCTTTGAGATGTATATATTTTAAGCTTTTGGTTGAGAAATAAATGGCACACCTCATCTTATGTCATTGCTATTTATAGAAAGAGGCAGTTGTTCTATAGTGACAAAATAAGTTTTTTATGGAATTAGACTACCTGGGTTCAAATACCTGCTCTGCTACTTATACATTTTGTGACATTGGGCAAAATGTGAACCTCTGTATAATAATTTATCAACTAAAAAATAAGGGCTTATAATAATGCATATTCAGCAAGGTTGATGTGATAATCTAATGTGTTTCTATCAGTGCCTGAGGCAATATAAAAACTGAATGGACAGTGCTTAGCTCAGTTAATGAAATGTATAGTTAAATTGTGTGCCCACTTACCTCAATAGTCTAATATTATTAATAGCCTAATATTATTAACACTAGACAAGTAACAATAGTCTAATATTATTAACACTAGATAAGTGACTCCAAATATATATGGCACAAAGGTTGTTAGTGTTTAATAAATTAATGAGCAGTTTATCTCTCAAAAAAATTTTTAAAAAGTAAATGGCTTAAGGTTTACATTTCTAAATTATTTTTAAATTAGTCACTTACTCTTTGTGCTTTTCTTTTATTAAAAGTTGTCTCCTATATAGCTTTCTTGTGTCAGTCAGATGAGATTACTTCTTATCATATTTCAAAACAAGTAATAGAAATAAAATAAAAATAGGAAGATTGATTGATAGATGATAGGCAGATAGACAAATACAATTTTAATGTTTCAGAAAATAGTAATATTAAGTTGTCCAAAGATGAAGGCCAGAATGTAGATGTTACTAATGCTGTACAATGTAAATACGAACTATGAAGAGATGACTTTCAATAAAGTAATATACTTTCAAACTCCAATTTCTTTAGAAATAATGAATATAGAGTCTATTTGGGCTTGTGTCAAAGTAATTTTCCAGGGTGGGAATCTTGCTGCTAGTCATTTTTATTCATTTTATTTGTTTGGATTTATCTTTTTAGTGAAAAATTACACATTGGTTTCCAGCTTTTCTCAGTTGAATGAACATGGTAAACCCAATCCCCAAGTTTCTGAAGTGGAAAGGTACTAACTGTTAATGTCATCAGCCTGGGAATGTGGAGCTGAAACCGGTGATATACAAACAGTGCCAGTAGTCACCTTCCATATAGAAATATGATTCAAGGGTCTCCAAAGAGTTTATTTACAAAAATAGTAAAATGTCTTTTCATTGGATAACGTGATCATCTTTTTCAAATAAAGTATAGCTGGTTGGTCATTCTGAATAATGAGAGATTGAATCTATTCTATAGCTCAGCGAGGAGTGCAAAGAGTAGAATATGATGGTAATAACCTTCTTGAGTTTGCATTTATGATTCGAATTCTGCTGTTCTTAAGCAGAAGTTGGTAAAGATTTAGGAACTTTACATGATTCTTCAAAAAACTCCAAGAAAATGAATCAGTAACATTTAAACTAATAAAGCTTTTTAAATTAATGCATTTCATATGAATACTTTCTGGGATTCTTAATCTTTTAGATATAGTCTTATAACATGACTTCTTATTTCTCTTATCCCAAGATAGAATACAAACATTTAAACAAGTTTGAGGAAATGTGCAATTAATCCTGGTCCTTCTGGAATATTCACATCACAGTGCACTATTGTCTCCATTTGAAAATTGTAATTATTTGAGATCTTTAATGGATATTATCATTCTCAGATAATAATCAAATGAGGACAAGGTAATATGTTCTTGGAAATGTATCATGTAAATTACAAAATATATTCTTAAAACAGGAAAAAAAGAGATGATTGAAGAGTTAGAGTAGCTTTCAAATGGTGTAATATTATTAATACTGTGGGTACAATCATAGATCTATGAGCTAAGTATACCTGGAAAACTGTGTTAGATGTATCCTGCAACCAGTTTTTCCAAGTAATTTAATGAGTCTAATTTGTTTTTTGATCAGTAAAATTAGTATAATGACATTATAATGATGTCATGAGATTGTTATGAAAATTACATGAGGCAGTTATCTGGATTCTATGAGATTATGGTAGATGAGTTTAGATACATCACTTTTTAATATGAAATCACAAAAATTTATCATAGAGGTATTTGTTTTTCACCCACAAATATATTTCTCCTGAAATAGGACAGACATTCCTATTTCCAATATTGAGATTTTAAAATAATAACTATGTAATACTTATTGATTCACCATAAAACCAAGGATGGTATTAAAAATTATATGGCTGGTAGGATATACATAAGGTCAAACCAAAACAGATGACAAGTGTGAGCTACCAGTAAGTAAGAACTATTACAAAACAGCTGATTATCAACCCTATAAAAAGATAAATATATATGGAAAATAAATGTCATTTACAAAAAATGTGCCTAGATTATGAACATCTTAATGATTTCCCCTGAAAATGTGTATTTTCACACCATAATTTTTGTTTATTTTTATTATTTTGCCTTGTTCTTATGTGGAAATATATTTTTATATATTTAATATATATAAATAACATTCTATATTAAAATACATAATATTTATAAAATATATCATATATTTACCATAGTTTTTAAACTAGTCTAATATGCATTGTGATAGGTGTGTCTTGCTTAAGATTATACCTGCCATTTATTAATTGACTGCATCAAATACAAATCATTTATTCTTATTATTTTTAAATATATTAGCTGTGTATTATTAATAATTTGACTAAATTACATGTTTTCTCTATTGCAATAATTGTTATATGGGGTTTCTTACACATTTTACTATCTTTTCTACATTTTAGAATTTTTGTTAAGTTTAATAAGATATTGACAGATAATTATTTTGAAATTATACTTTATATTCTGGAATAAAGAATGGCAGAGTTTTCCATTAAAAACTAGATAGGCTGGGCGCAGTAGCTCATGCCTGTAATCCCAGCACTTTGGGAGGCCAAGGCGGGCAGATCACAAAGTCAAGAGATCGAGACCACCCTGGGCCACATGGTGAATCCCTATCTCTACTCAAAATACAAAAATTAGCTGGGTGTGGTGGCTTGTACCTATAGTCCCAGCTACTTGGGAGGCTGAGGCAGGAGAATCTTTTGAACCCGGGAGGCAGAGGTTGCAGTGAGGCAAGCATGCACCACTGCCCTCTAGCCTGGTGACAGAGTGGGACTCTGTCTCAATAAATAAACAAATAAATTAATTAAATTAAATTAAGTTAAATTAAATATAGATAATATAATGTATAGGTTTGGGAAACATACGGGATTTGGCTCTGCCTCAAAGATTCAACTTTGCTGTTAAAGGTGATACTGCCTTAGATAAAACTTGAATGGATTTGAGTAACTGAGTTAAAATAAAACTAAATTTACAAAAACAAGTTGCTGGGCTAGATTTGGCTCATGGGCCGTGGTTTCCTGATTCCCTGTTCTGGAGTATTGTTTCCTCACCTACAGAGATGTCTATGGAAAAGTAATCTGGATGAGTCAGGATTCTCCAGAGAAACAGAACCAACAATATGTATACATATAGATATGAGAAGATGTATTATGGGAATTAGCTCATGCAATTACAGAGGTCAAGGAGTCCCACAATCTGCCATCTGGAAGTTGGAGAACCAAGAAAGTCAGTGCTGTAATTCAGTCCAAATCCAAAGCCCTGAGAGCGAGAGGAGACATGGCGTAAGTCTCAGAATTCAAATACTTAAGCACCTAAAGTTCCCATGTGTGAGAACTTGTCCCAGGAGAAGAAGGATGTCCAGCTCTAAGAGATAGAAAATGTGCCCTTCTTCTGTCTATTTGTTGTATCCAGGTCTTTAGTCAATAGAATAATGTCTGCCTGTGTTGGTGGGAAGAGATCTTTATTTATTCTACTTATTCAAATGCTAATTTCCTCTGGAAACACCCTTGCAGACACACCCAGAAATAATGTTTTAACGGATGCTATATGGGCAACCCTTAATCCAGTCAAGTTGACACCTAAAATGAACCATTGTATCTGTTTTGTTTACTACCTTATAACTGGTAAACAACAAAATTCCTGGATATAGTATGAATTTAATAATTGGGAAGGGAATAAAAAAATAATATTTCCTCACTGGAAGCATTATTAAATGTTTTAGTTTATGGAAATTATATTTAAACTACAATGCAATAGTATATATCCTACTCTCAGCAAAGCTTAAACTCTATTAAAAGGTTTCTGGTTATAAGAGGATAACATATTTTCTCAGTGAGAAAAGTATGATTTCATATCACTCTATGAATAATGTATTCAGTCATCCACGTATACTACTAATAGCTTGTACAATTTAATAAGAAGTCTGTAAAATAAGAAGAAACAAAAAATACTGCCATTAGTTATCCTTAATTTCTACATTTAATACTGATGGCTGTTTGTAAATATCTGTCATAGGAATATATCATTAGCTAATATATATATTGTACATGCAAGTTTCTCAGAATTTTGAAGCAAATATTCTCACTCAAACACAACAAAATACAATGCTATTTTGTACTAAATTTAAATGTATAAGAGAGAGGTTTCTTTTGAAAACTCAGTTTATTTTATGTTTTTTTTCAGCATTTCAAATTTTCTACATAAAAGTTATTTAGGAGCAAATTTATTTCAGCAAGTTACAACCTATTTTAGTAGTTAATTGTACTATTAATATTAATATTTGATTCACACCTACTAATATCCCTTACAGTAATCAGGATATGTATGTCTTTGTTATTATTCACTGTTAACATTCTTTTAACAAATCAAATGGAAATAAAACATTCTTTAGCACATTGAGAGTTCAATCTGAAATAAGGTGTTGTTTGTGTGAGCTCCAATAAGCATACTGGTAATAGTCATAAACAGAAAGTTATGTATAATAGCATTTTTCCCTCAGGAAAATTTATATTTATGTAATACAATATTATTTATTAACATATATATATATATGAAAATACTAGTCTATAAGAAAACTGTGTAAGAGCTTACCTTTTAATAAAATTCATTTTCCTGAATTATCTCATTTAGAAACTGAAAATTTTTCCTAGCACACCAAGTTTCACTTTATGATTAAAATGCATACCATAAAATCTGTAATGCTTATATTACAATGATTATCGCCTAATCATTGAGCTTGAAGGAGCCTCAAGTTTTATCTGAAAATTAATACAATAACTTCTTTGTAGATTGCAAAAATTACCATATTTATTGGTACTATTTTTGACCATGAGAAAGCAATACAAATGAATGATGATCAAAATCCCAGGCCATGTTCACTTCAATAGTCATTCAATACCTAAGCAAATGCCTTAGTGGTTTTCATGAATGTCAACTGAGATTGACTATTTTAAGTAAATTCCTCAACTACGGTGAAATAATTGTCATATCCAACATCATCTGTTTCATTTTTTAAATTTTTTATGCTAGCAAATTTAGATGAAGAAAAAAAGCTCTATTTGCAACTATGTATTAGTAAGAAACAAGATATAAAGACACTAAAAAGGAAAACATTAAAGATTTAGTATAGTCTATTGAACCACAATCTCCTTGTGTTTTAACAAAATGTTCCCCACAATGCACAACCACAAGTCATGACTGCCACGCTGTTTTCTATTGTGGCCATACATTCCAATACTCTGTCCCAGATCTTACATATGCATCCTAGCTTTACATCTCCTAAGAAATGCATCGGGCATTTTCACTTGGATGTGCTGTACTTGCTTGAAAGTGTATGATTTAAAAATTGATATCATTTTTTTCTCCCTGAATATTTTATCTCTGAATACATAAGGCCAGAAAAGTTAAATTTTCTTTTAGGAAAAGTCCCATCAACAATCATTAATGCCTCAAAATATTAATTTCTCTATGATCTTCAGTGACGTATTTTGTGCAGGTCAAGATCCTATCTCTTTATTAATAAGATACCCAGCAAAAAATACTTCAAGTTTAATCCTCAAAATATCACCAAAGTTACTGTCAACTCCATTTTATTGATATAGAAACTGAGGCTTATACAGCTTTGACACTTTGCTCAAAACTGCACTGCTGATGAGACTGAGAGAGAGGCTACAAAGAGAAAAACAAAACATAGACAATTAGGGAGAAAAAGGAATAAGGAATATCTTGGAGAGAGACAGACTACACAACCGAGAGAGTAGAAGAAAAGTAAAATGATGAGGCATTGCATATGCCAACTGAGTAACACTACCAAATAATGACACTATAAAAGATAAATATTAAAAACTACAGAACATGGACCATTTTATTTTCATTTTAAATTTTAAAATTGTCACTTTGAAATCACTATTTTTTTGTTTTAGCTAATATAATTTTATCTACTATTAATAATCTTTATAATCTTTGCAATTTTGAGAATGTTTGCAAAATGTTTTCTCTATGTTTGTTTATCATTAATTGTTTATTTTTACCCTTCTCTATCAGCACTATCCAGTAGAACTTTCTTCTTTGTCTAATATGGAAGTCGGTAGCCACCTGTCATTATTGAACAGTTGAAATCTGGCTAGTTAGACTGAGTAACTTAATTTTTAATCAATTTAAGTATAAACTGTCTGAATTATATTCTGATAAATGACACTAGTAGCTTTTCACTTGGTATCTACTACCTTAACAATTTAAACATTATTTTATTCCACTTATGACTCTGCTTTGTGTGTGTGTGCATTTACATCCCTCTTTTGTTAGCCCCATTTAGTCTTACAATTGGCAGTGCTGTACCATGCAGGCAACTCTGATTCTGCGGGTAGACTGCGTCCTAGAGAATGACACTCACAGAGTACAATATTGCTGCAAGGCTGGTGCTTTATCAGCTCCTTCAGTAGATCACTCCTACTTGTGGATGGTGTGATAACTCCTTAGCTATGAAATATATCTGCTATTTAAATGCTATATTACGTTGTGGTACTCTAGTCTATAGATAAAACATTCGGTAAGAACCTGAATAGTGCTGCTGGCTGAAGATCTGATAAGCACGAAAGGCAAACCCACATCTGGAATATCCAACTATTCTTCTCAGGATGAACCTCTGGCCTATTTAGAATAGAAGGAAGGAACCTAATGTAGTTAACTTGCAACGATGTGGCCAAATTAGTATTCTCAGACTAATGAACTCTTGCTCATTTGGTTTCGTGTTCTTACCCCAGTGTTCAAGCCGACTAATATCCCCAAATCCAATCCCACTGGTACTACACAGGTTCCTACTTGTACTTGCTAGAAACATTGGGATATATCTCCTTTTTTTCCTCATTATGCCCAGCACATCTCCAGCTTGCATATGCTTTGATTTAATATTAGTGGACCTGGAAGTCAGAAGCCTGAAATCTAGGAGTAGAGGTGAGAGAAACCACGCCTTGAGCCAGAGACGTCTGCCCTGAAGTGTATTTTCACACAGGGGAAATGCTAATTCTTATTAGCAAGGGGTTCACTTGCTTTTTGAGCTCTGAGAATTCAAGAAATCGGCAGAGCCATACTGTTACTGGAATCTATCCAGATGTATTCTTCCCATGTGTAAGAATCCCAGACTTTCTCTACCAGGGCACTGACCTTGGCATAACAGACTTGACTTGACTGATAATTCAATCATCTTTGATGGTTTTCAGCCATAACTATCAAATTCTTAGTATGTCCATCACTGGTGTCCACGCTCCTGCTAGAAAAGATAAAGGCCTCTTTATGTGCTACGAAGTGTTTCTTTGTCACTCAAAAATCACTTTTACTTTTGATAATCACCCTCAATTTCTTATTGTCCCTCTGAAAAGAATCGACACACTTTCGTTAAAGTGAGACATCTTTAATATATTTACAGTTATTTCCCCCTATAGCTCAAAAAATGCCTGATTCTGGATTCAGTGGCAGAGGCAGTTTACTTCATTGGGATATTTTTTTCCAAATCACAGCCTAAAGAATTTTGAATCTTTGGACTACTACTTTGTGCTAGGAACTATTCAGATCCCACATACTCCATCAGCCAGTTGGCAAGTGATCCAATCTCTAAGCCTCATCATATTGTCGATTTCTGAGACCACTTCTGACATGACTACTGTGTCAGTTTTTTTAAAAAAAACCACAGTTCAAGATAAAGTTAGAATCGCAAGTGATGTATTGTGAGTCAAGTCTGTGCCAGAAACAGTTGAAAGAGAATGTATAGACAGGAAAAGCTTCAGGCTGTGGTGCAGGTCTGCTACCTACAAAAGGAGAGAAGAAAAGAATGTGTAAGAGAAGCCCAGAATCTAGAACAGCTCTGAGACAGTCCCAGCCATTCTAATGTGGAGTCCAAGTGCAAATGTTGCCCATTAAAGGAGGATGGCATTGGACTGAAATTATGTGCTGTCAGTAGCCTACCGTTTTCAGTTATTTTTTAGAGCTGTTTGGAGACAGCATAGCCTTGGTTCAAATGCTAGAGTTGATGCCAAGAGAAGGGCAAACAGAGATTATCATTTAACTGCATTCTCTTATGAAGCTCCTTTTGAAAGAAAAATCCTGTGGGGGTACTTCCATGTCTGTCACATGTTGTGTATATGTAGAAAGGTCTATGCTGTTTATATTGTCACACATCTTTACCTTGTAATTATTAATTTATTCATTCATTCATCCAACATGTGTCTGAGTACTTACTTTGTGCCAGACAATAGGGGTTGAGTGGTGAGCAAGAATGTTCTTTCTATGATAAAGTAGTTATAGATTATGAGAAGGACTAGAAAGAAAATACATGAATACTGTGTAAAGAGTAAATGCACCAAGGAAGGAAGAGTGAGGCTGTTTGGCTGGTTGGTTAGAAAAGTATTTCTATGGTGGCATTTAATTTGAAAACTAAAGAATGTGTATAAACTGGCCATTGCTAGATCAAGGGAAAAGGCATTTTAGCTAAGTGAAAAGAAAAAAAAAATGAAGCATGAAATAGAAAAAGAGCATGGTGTGCTCCAGGAACTGAGAAAAAAAAAAAAAAAAAAACTAGCATGAATAGAAAATACTATATAAAAATGAGAACAGAGGAAGCAGGCATATTATGCAGTCTCTATAAGCTCAGCTGGAGAACTTAACTTTACTTTATATGCCATGAACTATCTACAGATTATTTTGGCCTGGTAAATTATCAGATTGACTCTCTTTATTAAATAATTTGTTGTTTCGTTGATAAATTTGGAGGCGACAATGGAAGCTAAAATACAAATATCCATCCTGAAGATACTACAGTACTGCTGAAGAGAGATGGATAAAACTATTCATGGATGTAGGTGTTCAGCTAATGTACGCAAATCTGTTTGAGTTGCTAATCTGAATATGCACTGAATCATTGTTTTCTAATCTCCAAGTCAATATATATACAGAAAATCATGAGGGCATCTAAATTAGCCTAAAGAAAACATCGCTGACAACACTTCACCCTTCACGTTAATTGAAATGGTATTAGAAAAATGATGGCTTAGTGGATATCTAGACTAGCCTATTAAAGTAGCATATGCCTACTGGTCTATTATGCATGAATGTTAGATTTATACAGCTAACTCCTTTGTATCAAATCGTAATTATCTGTGTGCTTATCACTGGTATCTAAAACTCACCGTGTTACCTTTTTTACCACTGATTTCCTCGGTGTTTCTTTACCAGTAGAATGTGATCCTCTTTAAGAGAAAAGAGGTCTTATTTACAGTTATATCTTTATGTTATAGCTCATTTCCCAACATATAATACATTTTCATTAAGTGCTTTTTAAGTAAAAAATGAAATATGGATTTAATAGGTTTGAAAACAATCTGGTAATACTTGCTGTGCATATTTGTTTGGCTAGTGACGTATGTTATTTAAATAATGGTTATCATTCAGTATTTGAAAATTAGATTAATATATGTATGGTGAGATCTAATATGGAACTCTATTAGTTGTTTGCTCACTGATTCTTGATAGATTATGAGAAAATAAGTAAATCAGGTGAGGATGCAGATATAGGTATCAGTTGAAAGGGAGGGGCAAGGACAAGTTAACAAAGCCATTGTTCATTGATATCAGGACATGACCGGGAAATGGCACTTCAAGGTAACTTAAAGAAATGTCTCAGAAAATGGACAGAGGAAAAGGATGGGTATTTTTAGAGTCCAAGTGTAATAGTCAACATGTGACCAAGAAAACAGAGGCCACTGAATGCCTCACAAGTTTGAAAGATGTAATATAAGGACTAGGGCTTACACCACTGTTGGAAACACTAGGGAAACAAAGGTCAGAGAAACCACCATAAAGTTCTGAAAAGCTGTTATTAAAGCTGTTATTATAGAGCAAAGAAGTCACCACAAAATATCTTAACCTGAAGTTCTAAAATGGATGCTTCTCAAGAGCTCACTAAGATGTCTCTATAAATTGTATTTACCTTTGCTTCTGGCTATAAATATTTTTTAGAGCATAATCTTTTTCTTCCCTTTTGCCCTTCGAATCTCATTAGATTACCTTGCATTGAAAACTCTGAACAGGAGTTTTTGGATTTGGGAAAATGACGTTCCTGGCTTCCCTTATGAGTTGCAGAGATTATAGATCAAAGAAGGTCAGAGTGATGCTATATCAAAATCAGACATGGCACAAACCAACCCTTTGACAACTCAGCATTTATATCCAGCCCTTTTAACCACACATAATTTCAGAATAAAGTAAAACATACAAACATTTTATTATTCTTCCAAACCAGACACAATTATTTCTCATGTAACTGAAGATGTATTCCAACTTTCCCTAAAAATGGAGGCACAAAGCACAAAATTTAATTTTATCAATCTATAAATGATAATTATATTTTTGGTAGCTCAATCACAATCATTCTTAGAAATACTGTTACTTAAATATTGAATTATATGTTTCAGAATAAATAATCACCTTGTTAATTCAAGGCAAATGTGTAAAAGGATCACTGTTTGTACAAAATCTATGAGCAACATAAAAAAATGAAAACAGGTAGCCTAGCTACCACCATCTTCAATTCTGCAACTGGCCATGTGGTCATAATTTGTATGTGTAATTTTCTTTCTTCATTGTGGACTACTTGCTTCTTTTCTCCTAGTTGGAAAGTTCAATTGCTTCTTACTTGAAGAGGTAATACAAAACTTTCTACCTGAAAGGATTTGGCTATAACAATCCTGCCTGTTTTCAATAATTGCATTTTTATTAATTTTTATCTGTGAGCATGGGATAAAAAGCGAAGGCCCAGATAATCTTCTGGGTTGCAAATATATCTCTTCTCACTTTTCTTGTGTAGTAACTATTCTGTTTCTTCCCCAAAGTAACAATCAACCTAGTTAGTACAGTGACTCTCTTAATTGTCTGTAGTTTCAGTGGCAAGGGTTGTTCAAAATGGTCAGGTGATGATCTCAGCTTCCAGTTCAATGGAAACCTTATAAAGTCCTCTCATTCGATAGATCTTATCGATTGGAGATAAAAAGACTTTTTTTTTTCTTTTTTATTTGCTAGTGTATGCCTATAATTAGAAGTAATAGAGGGAGAGGTCACTCCCATTTCCACATCTTTGTTTTCATATATTTCCATATCCTGGCTATGGGGAAAAAGGCACATTGTGTTGGTTGCTGGTAAAAAGCATGAACTATATCATAGGACAGCCTTTCAGCAGTAATAGTGGTCACCACTCAGCCAGTGCCATAACTGAGTTTACAGTAGACCGGTCTATCAGGGAAGCTGCTTTGCGGAGAATTATGTAGAATACTTTAAATTATCTGACCTTAGTCTTACTACCTCTCTTTATTTTCTCTACTGTGAGTTCCCTGGACGAAATTGATGTTTTGAGGAATAAAATGGAGATGAAAAAAATATTATGTAAATCCATGTGATGGTGCTTTTGAGATAGGTATTTTCAGCTAGAAAGTCAAATCTGTATCCAGAAAATCAAATCTATTTCCAGAAAAATTACCTCTTCTAGTGAGGGCACATCAATGCCCTCTATTTGATGGAGAGGTCCAGTGTACTCAACATGCCAACATACTGGATAACATTGGAATACGATAGCTCAGTTTTGTTCTCTGCTGTTAACAGGTTAAAACTAAGCATCCGCCACAGCAGAATCTGTCTTTGTGAAGCTTAGAATTGTTACATAGTCTTCTTTGTCTCCAGTAAATCTGGTAGCTTTATGGATTATTTGGTTAATGGGGACCAATAGCATGTTGAATGATGTATAAGTCGCCAGTAACATACATAGACTCTCTTAAGCATGATAAGCCTTTCTTGGTGGTAGGAAATGCCATTTATAGCATGGCCTTAACATTGTATGGAATATATCAACATACTTCAGTCCACTGGAAGCCTAGAAACATTACTGAGCTAATGGCTTCTGACCTCTTGTGTAACAGTCCACACTATCTTTCATACTTGCTTCTAAACCAGGCATGTAAGGTGCTCACTATTACTTGGTGACCAGTTATAATCAATGTTGTCACATTTTTATTTCACACCTATCCAACTTTCTACTGATACCCTGTGTGCTTTCTCTGAAGACACTTTGCTACACATTCTGCACAGAGAAAATATTGTGGAATTGGCATCCTTCCCTCAGAAGCAGACCTCAACCAAAGCCTAAAGAAAAACAGAATACACATATTTCAGCTCACTTGCCCTTTGAGCAGGATAATTAGTAAATACATGTTTTATTCTGGCTTCTGGACTTTCTCAGTGGGATTAGGCTCCAAATGCTTAGTGATAACTTGACTGATAACAACCCTTTACAGGCTACCTTCCTTTTTTTTTTGTACTATAACCTGATTTTTCTACCTGAGCTGACCTTCAAAATGAACTACATGGAATCAAGATGTGGTCTAAAGACCTGGTTCTGGGAAAGGCAAACCAAGACACTATGTTTTCCCAGGAATACCTTAATAAATTAATCAATGTCAACAACAATTAATCTCATATATAAATTTATCTGGCTTCATGGTCACACACAATGTTAGAAATGATTAATTTAATGTAATATAAAATGGTCTTGCCTGTTTGCTTGTGGGCTGGCTAGTCCATAAATGGGCAGATACACAGATATGTCCCTTTGGCACTTTTGATATTTCAGAGACTAAGCAGAGTTAATACAAATTCATGTTTTTATGTCTACTAATTTTCATTGGATCTTCATTATTTATTTCTATATATCATTCTATTAAGTGATTCTGCAAAATTCAATTTAGGTCCAGGTCTTTCAGTAAGGTATAGAAAATTTAAGAAATTCAAATTCATTTTTCTAGTTTTACCGGAGCTTGATTGCATAATCTAATCTTGTAATATTTTGTAACTTAGTATAAACACTGGCATATCTAAGGAACTGTAAAATAGTCTTTTATTTGCACACTGAAATTAAACTGCCAATATCTGTGCAATAGTTTTATGGTTAGTTACTACTTGACAATAATGTGTCCCAAACTAGGTATCTTTTCAAGTGGAGAAGAGGAAAATAAAGAAAAAGAAAAAGAAAGAGAGATAGAGAGAATGACACATCTGCACAAAGAAATTTGAAACTGTGTCAATTACTTGAAAAATCAGTTTAATAGTAAGCCTGGTCTTGGCGTGTTTGGCAATTTAAGTTTAAATAACCATTTATACTATGTAGTTCTATTTCTTGCATTTAATCAGTAGCATTATGTAATAGCTGGAGAAAAGCCTTAGGGTGCTGAAATCAGAAACAATTTTAACTTAATAATTATATGATTGATAAAACCTGTTTGAGACAGAAAACTTAATTCTATGGTCAAAGGCAAAATCACTGAGAAGTCTTATAGCACTTTCATGCTAGAACAATGGGAGATATGCAATTCTGCTTAAATTTATCTCACTGTACAGTTTATAATGAAATACACTGTCACAAATTCCTTTTCTTCTTTGAAATTAGAAAATAACAAAATAAGGATTTCAACGAGATGGCATAAATTGCTATTCAAATTGAATAATTCCTTTCAATCTGTATATAAAAATAATCCACACTTGACTTTTCATAACAACTTGAAATAAATCATGTGTACGTTTATAAAGATTTATAAGATATTTGTTTGATTATGAAATTCACAAGTTTATAAGTTTTTAGTGGCAACATTTAAATTAGTCACTGACTTACTAAAAGAGTTATACAAACATATTTTGTATGTGCATGTACTAAAGTTAAGATACTCTGAATATTTTATTTACTTTTAAGAGCATCATGCTGTTCCTTGATGTCATGAGATCTACTCAGTGACATCAAAAGAGTATATTTTCTAAAATATTAAATGTTTATGTATGTTTATAAGAGATTATATTCAAGTTAACTCATTTTGATCATTCTATTCCATTCATTTTAATTAAATTATTATATATTTCCTATTGCCTTAAAATATCATTTCCACAATTTAAAATATAATAATAAATTTGTTAAAATTTGCAATAAAATGGATAGTCACATTGTCAGTTTTGATTAATTGAAAAAATATGTACTCAAGAGTCATAGAAAACCAGGTTTCCTGTGGATTCTAGTGTCTTATAATATGGATTCCAGAGTAGAAGAGTAGAAAACCAGACTAACTATTATGCAAACTTTCTCAGCCCCAATTATTGTTATTGTTGGTTTGTTTAATATTACATAGAAGAATGGTTAGGATAATCATGGATATTTAATCTAAGGCACTGAATATATCATACCAACATTACTCAATAAATCAAATGTATTATTGAATCTTATTCATATAGTATTTTTTTTTTTTTTTTTTTACCTAGTAAGTATTATTTACTTCCCTTATCCATGTACTAGTGAGTGATAGGAACACAAATAATAGGAGAAAAATGATGTTCTGCTTGAAACATATAGGAGGATATTCTTAATTCTGCTTGAGCTAGTAGGAGAAAGAGATAAAGATAAGTTAATATTTGAGCCAAGTCTTGAGGGTAGAATTTGTGTTCTTCAGGTACATTGAGTTAGAAGGTAGAATGGGCAGGGAGGAGAATTTTAAAATGAATAGAACATTTTCTAGCAGAGGAAACAGCATGTGGAGCAAAAATAAGACTGACATATTTAGCTACCTGATTCCGGAATGTGTGCAACAAAAAGATTTCATGCCATAAGGAGTCACACAAGCTGTCTTAGTCTGTTTTGTGTTACTATAAAGGAATACCTGAGGCTGCTAATTTATAGAGAAGATAAGTTTATTTGGCTCACCGTTCCTCAAGTTGTACAAGTAGCATGGATGGCACCAGCACCTGCATCTGGTGAGGGCCTTAAGTTGCTTCCACTCAAGAAGGAAGGTGAAGGGGAGCTGGTGTGTGCAGAAATCACCTGACAAGAGAGGAAGCAAGAGAGGGGCGGGTGCCAGGCTCTTTTTAGCTTCAAGCTCTTGCAGGAACTAGTGAAGTAAGAACTCATTCACCCCCGAGGGAGGTCACTAATCTATTCATGAGGGATCGCTTTGACATTAGCAACCTACCATTAGGACCCACTTTCAACACTGGGATCAAATTTCAACATGAGATTTGGAAGGGAGGAATATCCAAACCATAGTAGAAGCTCTCTGGAAAGAAAAAACAGTAGTGGGCCCATGGGTCACCCTCTCCCTACTTGGAGTTAATCTAATTGAGGCAACAATATTTCTCTACCACAGCACCTTATAGACATAGTACATATTAAGATTCCTGCGAAGTTATATTAAAATGCTCTTTGGCAGTGTGCACCCAAATTTTTAGTTAACTTATTATAAATAAACATGTAATTTATAGCTCTATGAATTTTAGCAGACTGAAATATGGAAAACACTCCTTCAGACTTTTCCTATTTGTGTGTCTGGTGAAGTATATATTCTAAAAAATCCAAACCAAAAAGACTTGCGGTGAGAACAATGCTCCACACATGTTATAAAATTTCTTATGCTACTACGGAAACACATTCTTAGTTTGAAAGGAAAAAAAAAAGTAGAAGCAGCAGCCACATCTGACAGATTCAGGCCACTCCATAAAGAAATGCAGAATTGGTAGGGCACACAGCACTTTGGGAGGCTGAGGTGGGTGGATAACCTGAGGTCAGGAGTTGGAGATCAGCCTGACCAACAAGGTGAAACCCCGTCTCTACCAAAAAACACAAAAAATTAGCCAGGTATGGTGGCACGTATCTGTAATCCAGGCTACTTGGGAGACTGGGGCAGGAGACTCGCTTGAACCTGGGAGGCAGAGGTTGCAGTGAGCTGAGGCTGCGCCAGTGCACTCAAGCCTGTGTGACAGAGCCAGCCTCTGTTTCAAAATAATAATAATAATAATAATAATAATAATAATAAAAATAATAAATGCAGAGGACAGGCGTGGCGACTCATTCCTGTAATCCAGCATTTTGGGAGGCTGAGGTGGTCAGATCACGAGATCAGGAGATCCAGACCATCCTGGCTAACATGGTGAAACCCCGTTTCTACTAAAAATACAAAAAAAATTGCCGGGCGAGGTGGCGGGCGCCTGTAGTCCCAGCTACTCGGGAGGCTGAGGCAGGAGAATGGCGTAAACCCGGGAGGCGGAGCTTGCAGTGAGCTGAGATGGCGCCACTGAACTCCAGCCTGGGCGACAGAGCCAGACGCTGTCTCAAAAAAAAAAAAAAAGAAAGAAAGAAAGAAAGAAATGCAGAATTGATGTGTACCTTTACTCATTTTTGGAGTTTCGTTTTAGGTAAGGTTGATGATTTGTGTGAATATGCTTTGATAATTCAATACGTGTGGTTATATATCATCTTACAATGTGGACTTAACTTTTGGCTATAAACCACCTGGAGGACTGAAAATTATATATAAGAAAGCGACAGAATAAAATATATGTTTACATCTGTTTACATGCAAGACCCATCTGAAAAGTTTTATTGTTTATTGGTATTTAATACTCCTGGATTCCATGTGATCTTAATTAAGTATGCTGTGCACTGGCATTTTAAAAAACTTCTCTCCAGGGTGTTCTAATTTGCCACAAGAATTGAAATCCATAAATTTACATAAGTCATTCTATTGAGACCTCAAAAAAGTCTCATTTAAATAAATTTCCATGCACCTAATATTATTATGGAAAAATTTATTGAATCCTATAACCTCCTCTAACGGCTATATGGAGTAGAAATACTTCACCTTTTCAAACTAAATGGTGTTAATTGTGTCAGAACTTCTTGCCTAAACAGACACAAAAATACAAATGATGACTAAACTAGTCAGTAAAACTTTTTTTTAAAGTGTTTATATTTGGGTATTAGGGTCAGAAGCAAGCATAACCATGACACACAGCATAAGTGCAAAGCAGAGTATATCTGGAAAAAAAAGTAGGAGAAAATCAATATAATGAGTTCAGTTCCTTAGTTTTCTCCATCTCACAGAAAGGAGTGCTTGGATTAGGTACACAGGGAACACTCTTGAACGGAATCTCCACCCTAGGAGAGAGCAGTGGGTACCAGATCCTTTGATCTGTCTGATTGAGATAAGGCCATAAGGATAAAATGAACATTCTTCCCTCTGATTTTGTCCTCTGGAGGAATCCATTTGCCAGTCATAAAAGGCAAGTAGAAATCAAATATCCTTTCAGTCTAATCCAGTTTAGTTCTGAGTTAATTCATTGCTAGTCTACCTTGAGGCATGGAATAGAGAAAAGCCATTATGGTTGTACAGAAGAAAAAATAAATAAATAAGAGTGTTTCTATTCTACTTATGATAGAGTAACCATTATTAAGTTTGCCTTCTATCTTAAATAGCTATTAAATCTAGACAGCATAGATTGATAACAGATAAGATAAGAGAAGAATAAAAGGTGAGTTTTCACGTTTATTTCAGCTTTTTCCCTGAGTATGTTTTTCAAAGGTGCACAGGAAAATATAATGTAAGTTAAAAAAAGATGGCTATAGTGTTGCATGGATGAGAGACAAATTGGAAACCAAGGTAGCTATAACAGTTAAGCTTTGGAGACAGGATATAAGAAAGGTAGAAACTACATATAATAGTTTCCAATATCTGTATAAAAATCCCTTAGTTGTCCTCAACTATACTTATTCAAGGCAAAAGTTTACATAGTTAGGTGAGAACAGATACTGGGAGACTGGGAACCAAAATATCATGTCAGAGGTTACACAATTCTGGCAGTTCTTTGATGTATGAGCTCATTGTGGACAAATATAACTTAGAGAAGATTCTGAATTTAATCGAGACCCTGAAGAGCACTAAGGAAAAGAACTAACAGAAATGAATCTGCCCTAATTGACCCCAAACCAAGTCTCAACAGGGTTAAAACCCACGTTTTGACAGGGTTACGGGGATTCATGAGAATTAGTCTGCATACCAGAACAATTATCGAAGAAGACAAAGTAACCAAAATCTCAGTAAGAATTATCCACAATGTTCAGTAGATGATAAAAAGCATGAGAGATGTTAAGAGATAAAACTGTCAGGTGATATGCAGGAGGTAAAGTTGTCAAGGGAAGCAGAACCTGAAAATGATCCAGATACTACAGTAAGCACAAGAATCAACACTGGAATTCATTAGTTAAATAGAGAAAAGAGTTGACAAAAGGTATAAAAAAGCATGAGTTAGTAGCAGGCTGTTGTAATATTAGTGAACAGAAAATGGGATTCAAAAACTGGAGTACAATCCAAAAGGGGACATCCAACATGGAACAGAGGAAGAAAAAAAATGAAAAGAAAGGAAGATTATAATAGAGATGTAGTGCATGACAGACTAACAAACATAAAGTAAAAGAGGTGAGAGAAAAAATGAGCGGAGCAGTTTTATAAAATAAATAATGGAAAATAATTTCAACATTTAAAAAAGCCACCAAACTACCTATTCAAGAACATGAGTGAATAAACCACAAGACGAAACGGAGAAGAAACTTACCTAGGAATATCATCACCAACTGCAGAGAATGAAATATAAATTGTAAACCCTAAAATCAGCCAATGAAAATTTTAAAAGCCTCTTTTATCAATAAGAAACAAAACCTGACTTTTCCACAGAAAGTTTGTCTCAACAGAAGACTTTAAAGTACTGAAAGACAATAGAATTATTAACAAAACTTCTATATCCAGTGACAATGTCCTTCAAAGTAAAGACAAAATAATAATATTCTCAGAAAAAAATAAAACTAAGAGAGCTTGTTTCCAAGTAGACCTCTCATAATGGAAAATGCATATCTCAAATTAAAGCCAAAAAAGGCTAAGAAAGAAATAAGACATTACTGGGATGGCTTTTATATTTTATAATACTATTGAAATATAAAATTATTTTTATTATTTACAAGCAATATTAAACATACCATCTTGTGTTTTGGACATATGTAAACAAAATATGTAACTATGATCACGAAATTGCAGGTAGAGAAAATTAAATTAATTACAATGATTTTACATTGTTTCTGATGCTGTAAAAATACTGACTTGTCTCTAATAATAAAAATATGTGTTGTTGTTTCCAGCATGTTAAGGTTACAATTTAAATTTCTAAGATAACCAGTAGATGTATGGTAATAAAAGGTAAAACAAAAAAAATCTAGTCTAAGAGGAAAAATAAAATAATAAAAATATATAATGTGCAAGATGCCAAGAAAGGAAGAATAAAGGAGTATATGAGACGTAGAACACAAAGAATAATATGGAAGATTTGAAACCAACTGTATCAGCAATTACATTAAACATAAATGATCTAAGTATTCCAATTAAAACGTAAAGCTTCATAGGTTAAAATGGTACCTTTTAAAAACACAGGCACATTAAATATAATAAATTATATATCAAACCTAACACACCCAGAGTAATGCCGTATCTAAAATATGTAGAAATATGGGCAGACTCAGGACTATAGTGTAGGAGTAGGTACTATATAATGCTCAAATCTAAAATTGGTAACATTACCACCATAATTTTTGATTACGGTGCTTTTCTCCCCTGTAAGATAGAGGATGTGCTCTAATGGTGCACATTACAGAAGTTTATTAGATGCAATTTAAACTTTCTTCCTTGGCAGATTCTGTTCTCTGCAAGCAAAATAGTGACTTTCTAATCATACCCTTACATTATTTTGCATAGTGGAGTTCATACTCTATACACAGGCTATAATGCTACCGACAGAAGGTGTCATTTACATTGCCTTGAAGTCAGTATTATCTATCAGGGTTAGTCTGGAATCCCAAAATGTAAAACATCCAGTTGAAGACTTCAACTATGAATGAATGAAGCAAAACCAAACACTAGTCTGGTCCAGTAGCCAAACTGGAGGTATAGTCAGTAAAATATAGGATGATATGAAATACAGAATAATGAAGTTAGGCCAATGAGACTGGAAGAACTCTTGAGGTAGACTGGAGCCTTGCCCGTGTAAGTGCACTTCTGTTTTAAAAGCAAAAATTCCAGATTTGATGTCCATCATTTGAAACCTAGTTCTTTGTAACCATGTCATTGCCTCATTTGGTCCTCACAGAGACTCTATGATAAGAACATGATTTCTTCCTTTGTTGAGTGAAAACTGAGATCTGTGAGATATGGAGTAATTTGACTAGATTCATATAGATAGCATGTGGTATCATTCCCCTGAAGGGTAAATTACAAAAGGAAAATCAGACATTTGTGTCCAGAAGATGCAATCTGATGTTCTTATATACAGCATGCTAGAAATACAAAAGGTATCAGAGTAAAGCAGACCAGTGTTCAGTCACACCTGTGTCCTGCAAGCTGTGAGATTTGGGTGTTGCATTTGTCCATTTCTGAGACTAACTTTCCTTATTTGTTGGGTAAGAAAATTCATTCATGCCTTGTATGTTATTGTGGGGATCCAATTAGTTAAATTTAGAGGGTACCTATTGTAGTAATCATTGTAGTTGGGTTTCATAAAAGGATGGCTTTTACTGTTAAAAAATAACACCTATTATACTTTAAACAAAACAAAACACTAGTATAGTCTAATTTTCTTTCTGTGTTTTGATATTTTAAGACCTGAAATTAATATGAAGGTACTAAGGTATTTAACTTCATACAAAATAGCTGAAACTATAAAACCAAGTGTTGACTAATATTATATTTCTTTTTAAGATGTGTTTGTAAGAGTTGTTACTTTAGCTTTGCCTGTTAAATTATTCTCCTGTATAAATAAGTTAAGTTATATTTTACAAATAATGAGGTAATTGCAGACAGCTCATCTTTTAGAAAAAAAAATTAGATACATATATTAACCAGTTGACTAATTTACAAATTAGAAAGCCCCTTTTATGAGTCCCACTATATGCCAAGCAGGTAATATAAGTGCTGGTAATGTCACAATGTATAAATGAGAAAATGTTACAGTCTCCAAGGAACTTACAGTCTGATGGAGGAAGACGGACTTGTCATCAACAACAAACACAAAAGAGGCAGAATGAAATGTAAGCCCAGTAGAAATATCTAAAGAGTAGTGGAAAAATAAGAGACGCCTCCATGCCTCCAGGAAGAAGGTGGCATTTACACTGCCTTCAAGGATTAAAAAAAAATTACAGATAACAGGACTCTTCTGGTAGAAATTTTATGTGAGTGCATGAAGGTGTTGGGGAAAAAAAAAAAAAAAGAAAGAAAACCAGGATATTTAGGGAAGTGTGAGCAATTCCATTTCCCACGAACACCACATATTGAGATTGAAATCACTGGAATCTGAAACCTTCTGGGACCTCCAGATATCATATGCTTACAGTCTCTTGAGCATAACCAGGGGCTGGTACTATAAATCTATTAGGTTAGCTCACTAGCCTGTGGTTATTTTCTGATCTATATGTATGTTGAAATCATTAAGGGAGCTATTGAAATTCCAAAGTCTGGGCTTAACCCCAGAACAATTCAGTCAGAATCTCTAGATAGCAGCCTAGACTCAGATGATATTGTGTGACCAGGGCTGATAACTTCTGACCTCCTTACTCCAGCCTGGGATGTATGCTAATATGCTAAGTAGACATACAATAGGTAAGAGTCAAAAGCCTGTCCTTTTAGTTGGTTTAAAAAGAAAACTTCTCAAGGTCACTTTCACTCTGCAGGATATAAAATGTACCTTTGGTGTCTTTAGAGAAGAAACTCAGTCTTTCTTGTCTGGTGTTTCAGTGCTTCCAGCAAAGCACTGTGTTCATGGAGTTATTCTTTATAGCTTTACTTATTTATGGAGATGATGCTACAGTCAGTGTTTAACTCAGAGCTTTCCATTTTTCAATCGTTTTCTGGCTGTATACCGAAGAATGTATATATATGATATATAACAAATCTTATATATTTATATATAAATATATTTGAAATTTATATATGTATAAACAGTTAAATATATTTAGTACAATGTGTACAATTTATAAAATATTTACTTAAATGATGTAATGTCTTGATATAGTGCATATATTGTGAAAACAGAATGAAAAGTTGGCAATGGTTAAATAAATACAAATTCAACGATATTTTGTTTTGAATTCAATGATAATTTGCTTTTGAATTCAAAAAGAAAAAAAATGAAGGACTGAAAATATAAATTGGATTTTATTATTAAAAGAGTTTGGCAAAAAAAAAAAAAAAAGAGCAACATTAGCAGAAAGTTTTGTAAGGAATTTATCTGAAAGGTATGGATGGCTCTTTATGAAAGACTTATTAGCAATTGCTATTAACTAAATCAAAACATCGTACACACAGAGATAAGTATGAACTTATTTATTGTGAAATTCATTTTTCTTCTTTCACTTCTTTATAATTTCTGCTATTCGCATGAGCAGGTTCCTCTTTTGAAGCTTTGAGATACTGTTAACTCATACAGACCTTTGAGAAAAAATGTTTTAGAATTTGAATTGTAAATAACAAACTTTTCAATATCAAAGTCTCTCAACTTATAGTTTTCTTTTAAATTTGGTGGAGGAAATGTAATTTTAAAATTGTTGTTGCTCTTCCCATTTATTAATGAACTAATAATCTAAACATAAAACCTGGATCAATCTGAAAATTGAACACAGACATAATTTCACTCCTTTCTGATAAGTTTTATTTGCTTTCTTTTTTGAGAAAGAAAGCTCAGAAGCTTTCTTTTTTAGATTATTTTTTATTTAAACAATCCAAAAAAGAAGGAACTACCAGGGAAGGAAAACATAGCTAAATTTTGGAAGCTTGAAAGCAGATTTGAAAAAAATAAAGTGTTTTACCAAGAATATCAGATTTTAAATTTTTAGTTAAAAAAACTAGATAACCTGGCCACTATCCCAATGTTCTATGACTTTTGAAAAATAGAAGACGGTGTGTGATATAAATGGAGTATTCGATAGGATACTAGTAGTGTGTTAATAAAATAATAGTAGTTTGTTAATCTTAATTTGAATACATGCATGTTCAGTGTGTTATTATTATTTAAACTGTATGTATTTTTTACTCTATATCTGAAACATTTTAAAACAAACAATAAATAGAAATAGACATGAAGTATGAAGTACAATTTGTGCTTTTCATTCTATGTATTTCCTCAGTTTTAAAAGAACTGTTCATTTTTCTAATTATCCTTTATTCAATCATTATTCTTTCAGTCATTTTTCCTAACAGATGATGTTAAGACTGTATATGATGAACACAGGTGAATTCAAGGAAGGAGTTAGTAAACGTTTGGGAAATTTTGTGAGAGAAGAGTGTTTACAGATGGTGAGGTAATCCACTGAGATGAGAATGCACAAGAATGAGGCAATTGACTTGGAAGGCCCAAGCAGGTGAGCAAGAGGGCTCTACCGAGTTTCGTCACGAAAGTTCAAACTAGATAACAATGTAAATGCAAGGTTAGGAAGCCAGTTCCTATTAACTAGATTATATTACAGAAAATAAGTCACGGTGATGAAGAATTATGTCTTCTGATAACAATGAGTCTTCTTGAATGTTAGACTGTTATATGGGTAAGAACACCTGCATCTATGAATAGCAAAGATGATCCTAGACTTCATGTAACACAGTGGTAGGTGCTAAGACATTATGTCCCAGGCCACTCTAATATGAAGTGGTATAAGCCTACTCCCTATATAATAGAAAGAGTAGAACTCATAGTTTTTTGTGTACTTCCTGCCTTGATCATTTCTTTTGCAAGGAAGGTAAAGCTGTAAATAATATATATATATATATATATATA
>NW_016807895.1:515896-536073 GCF_001698545.2 Rhinopithecus bieti
TTTTTTTTTTTTTTTTTTTTTTAGAATACTTATCTAACATGTTCTGGAAAAGTATTTTAAATTATTTCCAAAAGTCGCACCTATGAACCTAAACATTTTTTAAAAAATGCTTTATACACATAGATCTTTTATAATTTGTCATCTTTTATAAACAATTTTGGAAAATTATTTATAAACATGCTTGTTTTGTAATCTAATTTCTTACTAAAATGTCCAGTGCTTTATATTAAAAAATCTTATTAGCAAGAACAAACATTTTAGAGATATATTTATATCATACAGAATCTTTGAGGATGAGACATTTTTTCTAGGGGATATAAAATGCTCCATTTATCTTTGGCCATCAGTACCTTAGTTGTGATACACTTTGCTGCCAATGGGACAATTGAAGTCAGCTTTATAAGGAAGTGGTTAACAGGATTGGCAGTGAACTTAAATAGGACTGGTTTCTACTCCTGATTGTATCAACTGACTAGCTAAGTGGATTTTGACAAATAACCTTACTGAGCATCGGTTTCCTTATACCCCACCAAGAAAAAACAAAATCTACCTTGTAGAGCTGTTTTAAGAAATGACATTTACAGAAGGCTGACAGTTATTAATGTAAGTATACAATAAATGAAAACCATTGCTATTATTATTATTAGTGCTATTATTATTATTAGTGGTGGTGGTGTTAGTGGTCATGGTAGGATAATGATAGTAATGATGAGAGTCGTATACCAGAGATAAGCATAACTATAAGCAGAATTTTAAAAACTAGGGGGTCACTATTAGAAACTATCCATGTTCTGCATAGTTTATGCACATCCAAGTATAGACTTCAAGGATGTTTTGAGCTTCCTGAACTCTTATCTTCAAGACCTGGAATTTGTTGAAGCTCCCTGAACAATGAAGAAAAAAGAGCAGCTGAGAACAGAAACTCTGATGCCAAAGTGCTGCTGTTGCTGCATTATTGGGATACAGATCACCCACCCCATCAACCATGATTCCAAGCATCCCAGATTCTGTGCCTGCTCCGTATTTTATTGCTACAAATGCAATATACAGCCCCTTTTCTTTATCTTTTCACTAAAAAAATTATTACATACTCATGCAATCACAGAGTGATAGCAAAACCAGAGAGTATGTATGAGTGTGATTTTGATAATGGGTTTCAGGAAAAACCTAGGTAAGCAGTGAAAGGAGATCTCACAGAGATGAAAAACATTAAAAAAAAAATAAGAATAAAAATAAACTGTGGAGTCAATGGCAGGGCCTAAAGGAAGAAAGAATAGCTGGCATCAGATCACAGAAAAAAATGACTTAATTATAGAGGTCATAAGATCAAAATTAGGATTTTTGAGAAAACATATTTTAGAAGTCATATTGGTTTTGCTTATTAAAAGTCTGGGTATTAAGGTCAGGAACAAGCATGACCATGACATACAGCATAAGTGCAAAGCAAAGTTTATCCAGAAAGAAAAAACAAATGTAACAGAGAAAATCGATATAATGCTTTTAGTTTCTTAGTTTTTTTCCATCTCACAGAAAGGAGTGCTTGCGCTAGGTGCACAGGGAATGCTCTTGAAGAGAATCTCCACCCTAGGAGAGAGCAGTGGGTACCAGATCCTTTGATTTGTCTTGTTGAGATAAGGCCATAAGGATAAAATGAACATTTTTCCCTCTGATTTTGTCCTCTGGAGGAATCCATTTGCCAGTCACAAAAGGCAAGTAGAAATCGAATAGCCTTTAAGGCTAATCCAGTTCAGTTCTGAGTCAATTCATTGCTAGTCCACCTTGAGGCACGGAATAGAGAAAAGCCAATATAGTTGTTCAGAAGACAAAGAATAATTTTCTCTTCTCAATCAACTGTGGCCATAGGGTTGCAAACTGGAATGGAGAGGAGGCAATGATTATTGGGAATGCGAAAGTCAAGACAGGGAAGGGGTGGGTTTATTATTGAGGATCATGTAAGTGGCTACTAACTTTCTTAAGAATGAGGACAGTCATAAACCAAAATAACAAAACATGATAAAAATAATAATAAGATACTAACACAGGTATTCACTTTCAATGAATGAAAAGGAGTAATGATTTGGTCTTCAAATGGTTTTGACAAGTAGAGTTAAACAAGAAATAAGCTGACAGCAAGCATGGAGAAAAGGGTGAAGAAAAGTGGCCCAGCAATGACAAGGCAGAAGATCATCTATCCCAACTCCAGGCGTTGTTTTACATGGCTGTGAGAGTAATACCATTTTTCCTGTGAGAAATCAAAAATAGAAAAGAATCTTCAGACAACAGCCAGCTTTCAGTTAGAGCAGGTAGCTGCAGAGAATGTTCAAAGAAAAGTTGAAGGACTCAAAGGATTTTGTGGTGTCACACTGAGATCCATCAATGGTCATAATTGGACTGAAGGGATTCCAGGAAGACCTGAGGGTATTCCAAGCCAGAGAGTAATTAGAATCATGGTGATGGTAGACGACAGGAGAAGCTTAAACTTCTGAGAAGGCCTGATAAATGATCAGATGTGAACAATGATGAGATTGATATCAATGGCTTGCCAGAGAAAAGAAGGGAATTTATAATTTTTGCTTGATTCTTAAGTATAGCTTAATCTTCAGGTCATAGGAGCAAGCCCTTGGTGCTGCGGTCTGGAAAGGAATATTTATAGTCGTGACATGCAAGAACTGTTGTGCAAAGTATTTCAGTTTTAGTTTGGAAGGCGCGAATGTGTGTTACCAAGAGCAGAGGGTGGTCTTAAATTTCAGGGTGTTCCTATGAGTGATCTCATAGCACAGGTAGCTTCTGTCTCAAGATTTTCCTGGTACTATACCATAAATATGTCTTTACGGACCTGTCTGAAGACTGAAGGACTTAAGTTGTAAGCTTAAAAACTCGTTTGACTATAAAGTTTATTTTCTATTTCACTGCATGATAAACAAGCATTGTGTCTATTTTTTTCAGTTTTTCTTTCTCAACAGTTTGCAAAATTGCCATTATACAATGGAATATATTTGTAATGATAAAATGCAAAAAAAAAAAAATGAAGTTTTGTATATGACAGAGATGTATCCATGTTGTTGAACAGAATTAAATAGATGAAGCCCTTAAGTATGACAATGCATTATGTTCAAAGAAGAAAAGATAAATATTCATATATTTTTTCCACAATAAGGTAATACATTCAACATACCAAATAATTAAGAAAAAGTAAATTCAAACTAATCTTGAAAAGAATACTTCAAATAATATTTTACATTTACTGTTAATAACATTTTATGTCTAAATACATAAAAGGAGGGCATATACTCTACTAATGTAAATAATGACTAATACTTTTGTACAAACTTGTTTGCTAGATATTCGTACACATTGCTGCAAGTATGAAAAGTTGTTTTCATGTGACATAGAATGCTACTCACATTTGAAAACTTATAAGTAGCTATACACACGATATAAAAGAATCTTTGACAATTCCAAGGTTTAAGTCATTTGTTTTCAAATGCTAATTCCATACCAAACAAGAGAAAGGTAGAAGACCTTTCGTTTGGCAACCCTTTTCTTTTTCCTTTTTTTCACAGAGTAGCAAAAATAACTTCAAACCAGGATTTAGACTGCTCTGTTGAATTGTGGATTTCACACAGAACAGCCTTTTCCCACAGTTGGATTTCAGTGGGAAATAAAATGTATGCAACATAAGGGATTTAAAGCTTTTATTTGTGAATATTTACCTTAAACTATGATAAAATATTTTGTTTGGTTCCTTTTTCCCACTTTACGTACATTACTTTATCTCGGTATTAATAAAGAGGCTTCTATAATATGTAGTTTTATTTAAAGCAGCAAGTAGACCCAGCGGACATAAGTCTAAAGGAGCCTGTGAATTTTAAATTAAGTGTCTTTGCCTCAAGAAAACAGTCTTAGCCTCCATGAAGAATTCACCAAGCTGTCTTAACCACTTGAATCTATCTAGCCCTGGAATATGCATAAGGCTTTATTTCTTCCTTCTTTTTCTTTATTTATAGATTAACAAAATAAAGTTCCCTTTTTTGTCCACCTCCTACACTTCAAACACACAAGTATTTAAAAGCCATTCACTCCATGTTCAATCACCACATTTTAGTAGTGTCACATTTTATTTGGAGATACGTAAAATTGTATTTTTTTTTAAACACTTGTTTTCCTTTTAAAGAAACGAATTTACATAATGCACAAGCCTCTGATGGGCACCTCTATTATCTACCCTTCATGGATAAGCTTTACCATTGGGGCAAAAAATAGAAGTTGAATTGTTTTTTTCTATTGTCAGTTTTCTTTTGAAGCATCAAATAGGATATTGATATTTTTTCACACTTAAGCTATTTACTTACTGTGACTTAACGAGCCGTTATAAAGTGAGCCCTATGCCCACCGTGCATTTCATACAACTATTACTAGAACTTCTTTTCAGAAGGATTTATCTACTAATCAATACCTTTCTTATTGTGCCATTTCCAGAAGTACTAAACAGACTTCTCTCTAAAGCAGGGCTTGCCTTTAGCTTTGGTTCACCCTCTCTAAGAGTTGTACAATGTACAACAGGGACTCTAACAGGTGGATCATGTAGTTTCTGTGATGTGGCTATGGTCACCATTATTTTGGGTTATTTCCAGGGAAGATGAAACTCATTCAATTGCATGATCAGGTAAAAAGCAAAGTCGTTCTAGAAATTTAAAATTATAATTAAAACCATTATCTTTACTGAAAGCAAATATGTCAATCATTAATTTTTAGATGTTTAACATTGTTTGTAAAATATTATTTTAGATTATGTACTCATAGAGGCAAAGTTAAAAATTCATCGTTATTAATGATAAATATTATCTGAATTCTTTCTCTCCTCTTTTTCTTAAACTTGACATTTTGACACTGAATTTGAAACAGGTAGTAGTAAATTCTGCAGGAACCATACGCAAAATTTCTTTTGAGCAACAGCACTCTCCCTGTGATATATATTTTCTACAGATGATTTACAGGTTACAGACATGCTGTGACCTTTCTCTCCCAATTGCAAACAGATTAAGGAGAGCTGATTAACCGAGACTAAAAACACTGTGTCGTTTTTTCTTATGGGGGGTCTTTGACAAAGCCCTCCTTTCTGAGTCCTCCCACTTCATTCGCTTGCAAATCATTGTGTCCAAAGAGGTCTTCACTCCCCCAAGCCCAAACCTGGCGCCCTGCAGCGCCATCAGCGGCAATATCTTCCTATTTGAGGGACGTCTCTTATTAATCAGAAACGCTGAATGGAAACCAATCAGATAGAGAGTTCCTTTGGCTTCAGCTTCCTGCCTGTCTGAGTTAAAAGTGATGCTCGAAGAGAAAGCCACACTGAGATGCATGAAGATTCAGCTGTGAAGATACTATAAAAAGAGAAGAGAAGGACCGAGACAGAAGCAACAACGGAATTGTCAGTGCGGAGTAGGGCTAAACTCAGTTCCATTGTTAAGCAAGGTAAGTGTTATTTACTTTGCTTGACAATGTAAGCTATTCAGTTTTTGCTTTCTTATAACGAAGTAGTACAAATATTGCTTTTCTCCTAGTTGCTATATTTTGCTCTCTCTCTCTCTCTCTCTCTCTCTCTCTCTCAACACTTGGAAGCACATAAGAATACATTTTAGTAGTATTTGAATAAAATGTTTACATGCTCAGTGACAAAACTTGCAACATTTGCTTCTTATTTTACTTTTACAAAGCTGATACCTACTCATGCTCTTTTTATAGTCCTCATATTTGCATATGGAATATTGTTGTAAAAATAAAACTAAACTTAAAATCGTATCAGTTGATTGTGGTGGCTTTCAATTACTCACATATTTGTGTGTTCATGTATATGATTATTTATTAATTTGAAATGGACTCCTGGTCTTCTTATAACTTTTCTTTAAATCATTTGAGTCAAAACTGTGAAAAATAAGGGCTTCTTTATTCATAATTGAATAAGAAATGCTTTCTTTATTTTCAATATTATCAATGAAACAATGTATGAATAGTAAAAATGCCACAGATGCATATTGGATGTCAGGATTAAGGTGATCACTTTACCTGGTAAAAGAGGTTTCTTCACATATTTGTGACTCTCACCGAGGTCAACACTTTGAATGTGTATATCTGTTAGCTATAATTGCTTTCCATTATTGTAGGCAAATATGTCTTAATGTCATGACGACTAGATGAAAGCCACAAGAAAGGGAGAGTGTTTCTAAGGCAAAATTGGCATTGAAAAAAATTGAAGTGATGTGGGAAATGCATTGATTTGGTGGATAATTGTTTTATTGTGTTTTCCATCGCATGCTCAAGATGACCATTCACATCAAATAAATTTGTGCAGGTATGCTTGTCTCAATAAAGGCTTGGATTTTAGCTATGAAGTCATCAAAATTCTTTAGTATTGACAGTTAGAGACTGTTACCAGGGTGAGATTCTCATAATCTGTTTTAAATAACAAAGATGTCATAAAAAGAAAGTTTATGTAGTAGATACGTTTACATTTATTTGTATCATCAACTTTTGATGAAGATACAATGGACTACAGATCTGAGGAGAAATTGGTGGTCTTCTCCGGAGAGGTGTTGTCATTTTATATTTTGTATTATAGATATATGAGATTCCTAATAGTGATTTTTTCACAAGGTTTCTAAATCTTTGTAGCATGGAGAATGAATGACTTTGTGACATCAAAAAAAGTGGTAACTTTTGCAAGACAGAAGGGAATCTTTCTTCTTCTCTTTGCTTTATCTATGAATTCAGAAGAATTACCCATCTTCAGGCACAGCCGTTAAGAATGACTTTGACTATGCAAGATTCTCAATTTTGTAAAAAACCTTCTCCTACATTCTGCAGAAGATGAATCCTACTTTTCACATTCAGACACTACATCATTGCCTAGGCAATGCTATGTCAATTGTGAAATACATTTTTGCAGCTATAAAACTGGCTAATCCAGGTTTGAAACATAGATCTTTTGAAAGGTAAAGAAAATGAAATAACATGCTATTACAGCACATAGCATCAAAGAACTTGAACATAACATAAATAGTATGTGCTTGTAGTCTTGTCACAAAATATGTTATGGGTTCGACTGAAGTTTTTCCAAATGAGGAGTAGATACATAATTATATGCACTTAATAGATATATGTTTACATGTTGAAATATCTTCATCTCTATACGTGTTTTGAAAAATGAAAAATAAGTAAGATAAGTACATACTAGGAGCAAATCCAATTCTGGAAATAAATAGAAAAAATGCTTTAGAGAAAGCAGAGAGTAGTATGAATTTAAGAGTAATTCACTGAAGTTAGACAGATTTGGTAGTACTAATAAAACAATAGTCCGGTCAGATAATAATTTTCTAGGATAAAAAATATTATTTTCTTTTATTACAGTATTTGAAAGTTTAAAATCTTTGAAAAGGTTTGCATAATTATGCTACTGTTATTGCATTCATTGCATCAAGGAAATAAAAATGTCTCATACCATTGCCTGTGCGTCAGAAGAGTACAATATCAAAGTTGATCTTGAAATTATTCTTTTAAATGTTGTGTTGCTCAGCTTGATAAATCGTGTGTTCAATCAGAAGCTCATCTGAACGTCATCTTGCATGGAGGGATTTGTTCTGGTGTTTTCCTGTAACCCCTATACATGCCAAGCTTAGCCAATGCTGCGTGCCTTCCATGGTACATTCACCAAGTAAGATTTTTAAAGCAAAGTTAATTAATTTTTTTTATTCTACTGGCTTAGCTCTATTTAGGCATCAATAGTGATATGAGGCAGATGCTCCTTCCCCACAATATTTCTACAGTATATGGGTGTAGTTAATAAGAATGCTGTAGAGAGTGCTTACAAATTATATAATATAAAATATGCAATTAATGTGGCAACATATAATATACAAGAAAGTATAAATTAAGGTGAAAGTTAATTTTTTAAAATGTGTGAATGTGTCATGAATAAACATTGGCTGTAACTTGTTCTCTGTGAAAGTAAATAGTCTAGATAATTACTTAATATTAATGCAGATGCTTCAATAAAACTTATCATTAATTTGCTGTATTCTTTAAGACTAATTTTGCTCACTCAAAGACATATTTAAATATGATGTACAAATAATCTCACATTAGAAAAAAATGATGTCTTAAAAAATGTTCAATGTAATACTTTTGACTTCAAGGACACACACACACACACACACACACACACACACAAAGTCAATAGCAATATTAACATAGAGTAATTTTGATTCATGGTGAGATTTTTTTTGTAATAAAAATTCTATTTAGTTACTTGGGTATTTTACCTTATAAATCATCTGCTTAAAGTTACATTTTCTTAAAGAAGAAGAAAGCATGCTAAATAGAATCAAAAGGACATTGATTTAAAATGAGTCTTGTTTGTTTTTACCTGATGCTAAATTTATAAATGTGGTCATTTCTCTTGTAGAACATAAAACATGTTTCCTAAGATAAAGCAATTTCTTTCTCTGTATCTTGCATACTTGTTTTCAGAAACAAGTTGTCTTTTCAAAGATATCCAAAATAACTCTCAATGCCCGTGACATTATCTTATTTAGGTGTTTATATAAAATTTTGCAACTTTAGAAAAGGGGTTTTAACTCTCTCTATCTCTAATTTTACACACGTGAAAGCAGAGGCTTAGAAAGAGATCAGGTTACATATCCAAGACTGTCAAGTTTTACACATATATATACACTCACACACACACATATATGTATATATATGTATATATGTATATATATGCATTATTACGTGGAAACTTAAGGTATTAAGTCATGAAACTCAAATTAGAAATATAGAAAAATACATAAAGAGATGATAGACAGATACACAGATAATAGATAAATACATAGATGATAGAATAGATAGATAGATAGAGAGATAGAGATGTATAGACTATTGAAAACAATGAATTCTGGATTGTTATAAATAATCTAAAAGGTTTTTTTTTTTTTTTTTTCTCTTGTGAGTCATTTCAATTTCTCTGCCTGGAAACACCATTATCCTCCTTATTAAAATATGGTAAGGAGTATACAGTGAGGAAAATGTCTTTATAGCACTCTTATACATTTCCATAACAGCCCTAGTATGTTAATGCACTTATCCCTAAACTTAGCACTAAAAAGACATGGTCTTCTAGTCACATTACAAATGCAAAGTGCCTGCACAAAAGCAGGGTCTCTGGAGCCTGACCAAGAGACTTCATATTAGCACTTCCAAGAAACACCTCTCCAAACATAAAAGTCATTATAATGGATCTCATTGGCTGTGAGAGGAAAGTGGAAACATCATGGGGTGCTGTGGTCACAGATGCTCTGTGTGAGTGTTGTGAGTGTGTATGTGTTTGTGTGTGTGTGTGAGAGAGATGTATTATTTATTTATATTTTAGGAAGAAAAGTAAAGACAAAAAGAAAAGAGCTGAATATTTTCTCAAAATGACTTTCAAGGTTTTTCTGAGTATTTTTTTCTTTCTTATTAATTTAGCAAATTATAAACCAGTTGCAGGAGAAATAAGCATTTTTGTATATCTTCTATTTCTCTTGATGAGCAAGATAATTTTGATCTCTCTAATTGATCAATGAAACACCAGAGCATATGATGGTTTTATAAATATGGATTAAAAAGCCAGCCCCTCATATCAGATTTTGAAATTGGCTCTACAATTCCGAAGAGTGTGGATGACTTCATTTTAATTTCTCCTCCAAACACTAATTCAATTTACAGTGGAAATATAGTAACTAATAGTTATTATTTAAATTTGAATATGAAAGATTTAACATGTTCATTAATGTATTGGATGTTGGTAGAAACATATATCTAACAGAATTTATATTAGAATATGCTGCACTTGACATACTTTATATATTATTAACACAATTTCTAAAGCATAATAGACTTTTTCCTCATATTTTGTAAAATAACATCTTTGGAAAGTCATATAAAAAAAGAAACGATATACACAGCAAGCTGTATAACAGGGGAGATAACAAATAATGCTTATAACAAGGTGTAATCCAGGCAAAAGAGCAACAGTAATTCACTTCCTGGGTCAAAAGACATGATATGAAATACACTAGTTTTGTAAAACTGAGAAATGAGTCTTAAAAGTTGTCTAAGGGAGTTTTTCCCAGACAATCAGACAACTCTAAAATGTATTTGTTTTTTTTTTTCTACCAAAGCAGGTTACTGTAGTATTATTACATAATTTCTACAAATGTTTTAAAATATTCACATCTATATGTTATAAATGCTTCACAATATAAAGAACATATAAGAAAAATGTTTTCTTTTAATTTTAATGGTAATTAAGCTGCAGAAGAAATGTAACAGTTTCCTCTTAAAGAAAACTTAACCGTTCAAGAAAACTTAACAGAAAGTTAACAGAAAACTTAGTTGAAATTACAGACTAACATCTATGTATCTATGTATCTATGTATCTATGTATCTATCTATCTATCATCTATGTATGTATGTATCTATCTATCTATCTATCTATCTATCTATCTATCTATCTATGTATCTATCCGTCATCTATGTATCTATCTATCATCTATGTTTCTATCTAACTATCTATCATCTATGTATCTATTATCTATGCATGTATGTATGTATCTATGTATCTATCTATCATCTATGTATCTATCATCTATGTATCTATCTATGTATCTATCTATCTATCATCTATGTATCTATGTATCATCTATGTATCTATGTATCTATCATCTATGTATCCTCTATTTATATCTTTAAAACTTTATCTCTATATCTGCATATATATGTTTCTTCATTCATATTTCTGTATGTCTATATCTATAGCCATGTCTGTGTGTTTGTGTGTGTATGCATCCAGAATACATATGGAAAACAGAAAGAAAGCACAATCAATTAAATCAAAAATTGTGAACATTCAATGTTCACATAAATTAATTATCATATTTAATTATTACAATGGTGTAACAGGAGGAACTAAAGTAACTCCTTTATTAGTCAGTATTAGATATTATATTATAAACAAATGATAAAATATCATTTGAACCCTTTTATTTTGGAAAATCTTAAACTCAATTATAGTCCATCTAAAATGGTTGACTTGGATAATTTTTTGAATAGGAAAATTAGAATTTTATTTTTTAGACTGTACCTAGTAATAATTATTCTTTATTGGATGTTCACGATTCTTGAACACCTCACAAAACTTATTATCATTTTACCCACATTTACAGTGGATGAGAAATAGATAACATAGAAGTTAATGCTATCTCAAACTATGTTTATATAAAAAGTAGATAATTATCAGGAAATAAAACTCTTATAATTTTACATTGGTCATGTATAATACAAAGCAAACACATTATACGGTGAAATTTTTAAATACTTATTTGGCTATTTTCCCTGAGAGTCAATAGCTCTTAAACATTTGTTGTATTACTTGGTAAATCAACAATGTGCTTGATTGTATATTTACTTTATATTAAAAATGATACTAAGTTTAAATAGTATTGCTTTTTCTTATATGTGATATACAGTAATTCATAAAGCAATCAAAGAGAAATATTTTGTTACTACCACTTCTTCTAGATTAATGTCACAACTTATTAATGTTACAACTTAATAAAGTATTTACACATGTATTAAGCAGGGAGTGGAATAGGTCCAACAGTTGGAAGAAAGAAAATAGTTTTCTGCCTCCCCTAAGTTTTGCCAGTTTATCTAAATGATGTGACATATTAAATATGATTTTAATTCAGCTTTTTTCACATACTAGCATTAAATAAAATTCAGATGTATTTCTGACAATACATAATTTTCCAAAAATTAAATCATTAATGTATTATAATAATATGTGCACTTGTTTATTCAAATGATATTTATCTGTCTTTTTTGTTTAATTTAGAATTCAGATTCCTAATACAATCACTGACAATAAAGAATATTATTATACTTGCAATAAAAATATTTATCTTTATAATTATAGTTAATTTTAGTCAGTTTAAAATATGAAGTTCTATTAAAATACAAATTGTGAATATCAGTAATAAAGTGCTTTTTAAAAAATATTATAGGGTTATTTCAGCGTAGTAAGATGGAGAGTTTTTATCAATAGTCTGTTCATATTTATATATCTCTCTCTATATATAGACAGTTAGATATATAAATATGTGTGATGTGTCTCACCCTCACAACTTTGGACCTGTGACCTTTGTTAAATTTGGTTTTTCAATAGCTAAATATGTCAGATTATTTTACTTAAATAGAAAAGTAAATTTCAACTTTGGAAATCATTTGTGATTTTAGAAAATTAAGAAGAGAATTGTTCTGATAAAATTTCTTGAAATAAGTATGTATCAGCAAGCTACTGGGAGTTCATAAGCATTTATACCCGAAGATTAATGTTGAAACCTCCAGAGACCAAATGACAGAATGAAGACACGAGAGGGGTGGGAGTCCACAGCAGTTTCAGTAGCACAGTCACATAACAGTTTACATTGAAACATGTTGCCACTGTAGACCTTTTGCTCCTCCCAGACCTATTAGGCATGCAAGTTTGCTAGTTGACAGATAAAGCTTTGAAATCACTGCAACCCTTTATTAAACATGGGCAAGAAAATTCTTGTGTACACCTAAAACTAAACTAGGTCTGTTGAAGTCTTACACCGAATACAATTTTTAACACACATTCCGGAAATAATATAATGTCATTGCAGGATACAATGCAACTTGTGAATGTCTTATATTTATATTGCAAAGATCATAAATTGCAGTCTTCCTAAATTACAAGAAAATGTGAGTAAAAGGCCTATATAGAAAGATTGTGAGTACATTCTAACCAGATTGCAAATTCTACTTAGGTTATCTGTTTGAAGAAATGTATCCTGATCACTTAAAAGTATTATTTTGTTCTATAAAATATGAATTTGGAAAGATATCTTGAAAAATAAGTAACTATTTTATCATTTTAGAATTCTATGTGTATTCATACAACATAGTGGTTTTCTATGAAGAAGAGATGTTTTATAAACCGTCAGTGATATGAATTTTTTATTAAAATAGCAGTTGTAATCATATATCCAATTCTAATTATGTAATGTTTTACTTACATTTCTTTCTCAGTTTTGGCTTATCTTAAGCAGCCTTGTATGAAAGTAATCTTTAATTACCTTCATTGTGAGAAAAATTTAAACATATTAAATAATCAACTTGAAAAAAGTATATTTGTAACCATTGTTAGCATACAGAAAAGAAAGCATATAAGTTAAGATTACAGAAGATATTTTTAGTAGTTAGCATGTGATTTAAAATGTTCTAAATAACATATATGCTAAAAAAATCAAATAATATACCAAGTATATAATTATATATAGATGTGAAAAATTACTGTTACTATATTTAATATGCTAGATTCATGTGCTGAGTGTTATATGTATTTGCTCTTTTAAATATAATTATAATCTTTGAGGAAAGATATCCACACTCATCTCCTTCTGTATTTTTTTTTTTTTTTTTTTTGCTTTAATTCTAAATCATTTGATGGCTAAAGTAAAGTTGACTTAGGTTGCATGTCGTCTACTGCTTTCTAACAGATTCAGTATAAATCTATGCTGATACCTAGAAAACAGATAGGTTTTCTCCTTACAATAAACTGCGATGACTTATTTATATTTTTGCTTTTGACCACCTGTGCTTCTTGATTCAATACAGCTTTTTTTAATCCCCGCTTCTCTGCTACTTCTGTTTCCATCCCTCCTGCTTTTCTACTTTCCCTGGTTCATTATTCCCTAGCCCGACTCCTCCTCTACTTCAAAGACAGAATAATTATAACTAAAAGTGCTTCTCCTTTTTAACTGGGCATTCATTTTGGGAGATTACTCAGTTAATTGCTACAAATAGTGGCTTTTCCACTATTTGTAGTTTCTTGAGTTTCCAACACAAGAAACTCCTTAGGTGTGGAAACTAATAAAAATGGGTCAGCGTATTTTATGGTTAGCTTTAGAAGCTCTTCGCCTCTCCTCCATCTCTCCCTACTACGGGAAATGAACCTTACAGACGGTTGAGTATTGCCAAGGTCACAATTCACAAAGAAGAGATAAGTAGAATGAGAAGTACTTTTACTAACAAGAGAACCTGTCCACACGTCCAGCAACGCAGCCCTGTAGGTATATAGCTACATGAGGATTTTGGAGAACTGTTAAGAAAAACTGAGGCTTGAAAAGCAAAGGATATCCTTGCATACTTATTACTACCTTTAACGGAGGTAGGTGGAATGGAGAGACAAATTGGCAAAATGTTTTTATACTGCCTGCTTGGCCTCGGGAGCCCCATAATGGATGTATCTAACTTTTCACATTAAGAAGCTGATCTTGTGTCTCATTTCCATTTCATAGCAATGTCAGTCCATCTTATAATTTGCAGGTATAGGAAGCAATGCTTCTCCTAACACGACCACTGTAGTGTGATCTCCCAAATGTGTGCAGGTTCATTGAGAAGTCTATTTGGGATCCCGTATGAGCCGTTCACTTTCTTATCATTTAGACTCACAATCAGGAAAAATATCCTTAGATTTTTTTGTAATAATGTATTCATCTATCCGTTAGCTAATTATTTCATCTTCTTACATTTAAATTTTCTCCTTATCGAACACTACCACATCTTAGGCACTGTGCTGTGGTGAGGCTGTACCTGCTGCACTTGGAAAACCACCTTCACTTGGAGACCACTGTTTCAAACAACTTCAGATAGAGATTCCTTTCTTGTCATTGTGATAAGATATCTACTTGTAACTTTCTATCTCTCTCTGACTTTGTTTTGCCTAGATAGCTTGGAATTGATCTTTATTCCACCTCTATTTAATAGCATTAACTTCATTCCAAGAAAATTTTGCTTAGCATAGTATATTTTCTCTTCAGTGTAAACATCCAATATTGCTCCAATTCTATGAGACATATTTTATAGATTATACCCTACTGGTAACTAAGCCTGTGCGAAGTGAATTCTCTTTGATATTGCCTCTAAAATGGAAACCGATAATCTTAATATGAAATAACCCAATAATTAACACGATAACGTTTCACATGAGTTTAAGGTCATGTTTTCATTACTTCTCAATGCTTCCAAAAGCTTCACATAGAAATTTTTTTTTCCATAATTTGTAATTATCTCTTTTAAAATAAGATGTTGTCAAATGGAGTGAGATATAACCTTTACTATATCTTACATTGGCCTTTCCTATTTAGTACTTGGACCGTTCTTCAGAAAATTAATACCTCTGTTGCCATATTATTTAAATAATCTTTTAGTTGTTCCCCTGGGCAACAATTCCTTTAACTACTGATACATTCTACGAAATATAATTTTGTAAAGTAGGAATGTGTTCAAGTAATCTTCTCTTTCCGTATCCCTACTAACACTCCATCACATCCCGAAATGTAAATCAGTACTCTACAGACTTGAATCTAAGTTTTTGGTTTTTGGCAATTGGGTTTTTTCCTGTATTTTAGTTTTTTTTCTGCTATATTCTGAATCTTAAAATATGGTTTTTCATTTATATCTATAAACCAGTACCTAAAAATATACTTGAAACAGAATTTTGTCAGGAAACACTTTAGGAATTGAATTATCTCCAAGTGTACTTTCAAAAATCACTCTAGTGAAATCACTCTCGTCAAAACAGATACCACACTTTATGGAAAAGACTTGTCCTTGCCTGACTCCATGCCCTTTTTCATATGATTCCCTGTTATTCAAATGTCATTCTCAACTACCTGTCCATTACAACAGTACCTATCTATCAAGCCCTATGTAGTATAGAGTAAATTCAGGGGTCTAGGATATTTACTTCTACAAAGAATTTATTTATTTATTTATTTTGAGACAACGTCTCACTCTGACAACCAGGCTGGAGTGCAGTGGCAGGATCTCAGCTCACTGCAATATCTGCCTTCCGGGTTCAAGTGATTATTGTACTTCAACTTCCCGAGTAGCTGGGAGTACAGGTTTGCGCCACCTTGTCCAGCTAATTTTTGTATTTTTTGGTAGAGATGGATTTCACAATGTTTGCCAGGCTGGTCTCGAACTCCTGCACACAAGTGATCTGCCCACTTCAGCTTCCCAAAGTGCTGGGATTACAGGTGTGAGCCACTGAGCCTGGTCTAGAAATTCTTGATCACAAAAATCTGAGGGCTATTGCCCTGTAATGTCAAAATGAACATTTTAAATAGTCAAAACTATTCTGAAATCTGTCCAAAAATACTGTATTTATGTTTTAATTTGCGTTTACTGGAAGAAAGACTACAGCTTTCATGTTATCCATGGAGAGTTTCCATATCCCCCCAAAAATGTATGGACTGCTTAACAGTTCATGAATTAAAACATTTATGATCAACAACACCATTTTATCAGAATAAAAACAAAAGTGCACTAGGCTGATGATGCCAGCCCCATGCACGTGGAGACCCGTGATCTCCTCCCAGCTCCCACATTTACTTACTCCGTTTTGCTAGTAGGTTATCTTTATTTCTGGGTGCAAATCGTCTCATGTGTAAAATGTAGTAAACAAGAAGTTTAGTAGGCAGTATTTTATGATAGTCAGGGTAAGGGCAGGTAGAGTCCTGGAGCTAGACATTCTACCTACAAAAACCAGTTTTACTCTATATCTCATGTGTGAGTTTGAGAAAGTCTTTTAATGCCTTGGCGCTCCAGGAACTTTCTATGCGAAAGTAAGATGTTAGCAGTAACTGCATTATAGGATTTTATGAGGAGACACAATTGATGGCTTCTTTAATGACTACCGTTATTCTTAAGAAGGTTATGGTTCAGGTTCTTATATCCGGGTAAAGGGTGTTGGTTCCCTCCGTATACAAAAGTAGGAGAGAAGCTTAGATTAATTTAATGATTAATTTCATTGTTCTTGAAATTAGATAAGCTGAGTCTGAATGTAAATATTCACATCATAAGATTCCTTAAGTTGACATAGCACACAATGGCAATGCTTTATATTTTGAACAATTTTGTGTTGCAAGTTGTATTACTTGAGATTCATACAGGATACTTAATATCATAGATATTTTATCACTTGAAGTTAAAATGAGTATACTACTCATGGATCTTGGAGATGTGAGTGAATGATGAAAGTCTTTTAAATCAATAATAATAAAATTTCATAGGCTCTCTTATCATAATCTATTTTAATGCCAAGTATTTGACTTTGTTTCTTTTAATCTTTTTATGACTTCCCCCTTTTAGTCTTTGAATTACATTAACAACTATAAAGTAAATGCCATTCGTGACCTTAAAATTAATACAACTTATCAAAGATGATTCATTTATGTAAGGATTTTATTGTGGTTCGAAAAATATGATTCTAACAAAAATGGTAATAATGATGGCATACTTGTAAGTAACATTCACCAAAATTAATTTGAACAGTATTTTTTGGTGAATGTTAATGATTTGCTGGTTTCTCCAATGCATTATCAACTGGAGTTAATGCTTATAAAATATACAAAATATTTAAATTTATATTACTTACTAATTTTTTTCTATAGTGAAGCATTAGCACCAAATGTTTATTCAAACATTACTCTGCATCAAGCGTTTTTCTGGATGCCAGTATTATAGCAGTGAGTATGATGCAAAGTTTTTAATCATAAGAAGGTATTTTCTAGAAGAGTGATACAAATAACAAAAAGAATAATTAAAAATATGTTTGAATTCTGTGGAAACAGGTGGTATGATGGGGAGTGACTGGAGAGGTAAACAGAGATTTATGAACGTGGCAAGGGAGGTTTCTCGGAGAAGGTGACATTTGAATTGAATCCAAATGAGGAGAAGGAGATATTATGACACACACCATTTTGGGTAGAAAAAAATGACAGGTGAAACAACTCTGGTATGTTAACGAAATTTACTCATGTTAGAATAGAATTCTAACTCTAGCTAATTTTATTCATAAACCCCACATTGTTATATTATGCTTATCTCAGTAATTATAAACATATAATAAGAATGTGAACTGGACACTTTCCATTTCTTGTTTCAGTGTTTCATTAATTAAAACCTACATTTTTCTATTTTTTCTTGCTTGATTAAATAAGATATTCCAATGTGATGCAATGTTCATCTTTTTATGTATACAAAGTTAGAATTTCATTAAATATTGCTATTTAATAAATTTCAAGCAGAAATTTCAAACAACTATTATAGAAAATTAAAATTTTAACTGTGAGTGTCCAAAAACTTAGTTCTCCAGTGCCTCCTGGTTATAAGTGAAAGACTCACTGAACCTGAGGCAGGAAGTGGGATCTTAGTGTGAGGATATATATCAGTATATGTCACTGTCGATTTCTGTATCTTTATTTATAATAATACAGGACACAATCTTACAACTCTCCAAAAAATATAATTCTGTAACAGGATTGATGCTCCTTTAGTCTGAATGTTGAGGGAGGTTTTATTCTTCATGGAGGCACGAGGGAATAAAAACCTGTTGCTCTAGACTTCTCTCAAATGTCGCCAAAGGTCAAGTCCTTCTCTATCTGTGTGATTTTTTACCTTGAACATTTTCCATCCTTTTAGTACAGTTTGCAAAAAAAGGAGCCTAATTACATGATGGCAGTTCTTCTCTACTTCCCAGAAACTGTTGTCTTGCAGGTTCCACTGTTAGTACTTTGTCTATTGTGTCATGCCCACCTTTATTTCTTTGGTACTTTTATGGCTTCTCGTCCCTCTTTATTGACTTATTCTTTTGATGATCTCCAGTTTAGCTTTCTGAGTTAATTGTACTAAAGTAACCTGTGTTTCTTTGTATCAGGACTCTGGTCAATCCCCTGATTGGTCTCCAGTTATTTTCCCTACAATATCTGTATTGGGTTATGAGCCCAGTCATCTTTTCTTGAATCTCCTGATATGCAATGTATTTACTAAACATTGAACTTTAAGCTCTTAGCAGAATGCTTGAATAACTTTCCTTAAAAATACCTGTAAGCAAGTTACTCAAAATATATTGATAGGTCTATACCGTTTGTATGAATTAAACAGTTGTAATGACAATATTCTTTTCCCAAATAACACACAGATAATATGCTTCTCATTCTACACAATACATTGCACATTTTGGCTGAAATGTTGTAAGAAATCAATAAAGCTCAATTTGGATTTTTAAGATTATATCACAAAAAAATTAATAGATATTTTCTATAAGGAAATGCAACACTGTATTTTGGGTAAATCATGTTTTGCTAAATTACTATTTTTTCTTCATTGCTTTACTATCATACTAAATCATATGCTGCATTGTAAATGGTATGGTATTTATGACTTTTGATCCAATACCAACTTTATGCCTCCTACTTTCCTGCACCTCCATTCCCAGCTCAAACTACTAGCCATATGTTTTCAGCTACAGAGTAGAAACCAACTCTAGCATACCTAAATATTAAACTCAATGTTTAAGAATTCAGGCTCTTAGTCAGAATATAAGTTTCATCTCTTGCTTCCAATGTCATAGCAATTAATTTATTTCATTTCTCCAAATATCAGTTTTCTCATGCAAAAATGTAGATAATTAGAATTCTTGAAATTGTTGTTAATGACTGTGGTAATGCAAGTATCAAAGAGCTTATTGTTATTCTTGTTTATTATTATTACATTCACTCAAATATATACTCAAACTGTCAGTTTCTAATAGTGACTCAAGATAATTTCACTACTGTGTTTGAGAAGAGTAGTAACACTTTTCCTTACATGTTTTAGTTTTTCTTACCTAGACTCTTAAGAAGGTGGAAAACAAAACGCAATTATACCTTAAAATAAATGATTGAAAAGATGTTTTGTCCTGAATAGGATTTTACTTGATGTGATACTACATTTTTTCAAAAGAAATTTACACTGGCTTTTAAAAATACCATATAATTAATCACGAATGCAGAGTGGGAGTAGCAATAAGAACATATTGAAAAAAATGGAAAAATTGTTAACAATTATATAAGCAGTCATACTTTCCAAGGACATGGAGAATAAAAAACTCTCCCATTTATGAGAGTATGAAAAAAATATTTGAAAATGCATGAAAAATATGGTTCTTAGAAAATATTTGTCCAGTTTTCATCATTAATAAAAATAGAGTCAGGTTAAAATGATTTCTAAAGAAA
>NW_016807895.1:536142-565870 GCF_001698545.2 Rhinopithecus bieti
TATTTGTCCAGTTTTAATCATTAATAAAAATAGAGTCAGGTTAAAATGATTTCGAAAGAAATTAAATGCTATGTTTATTGTATTTATTGTATTTATTTATTTATTTATTTATTTATTTATTTATTTATTTTTGAGACAGAATCTGCCTTTGTCACCCAGGCTGGAGTGTCATGGCGTGATCGCAGCTCACTGCAATCTCAGCCTCCTGGGTTCAAGCAGTTCTCCTGCCTCAGCCTCCCAAGTAGATGGGATTGCAGGTGCCCACCACCATGCCTAGCTAAGTTTTGTATTTTCAGTAGAGATGGGATTTCACCATGTTGGCCAGACTGGTCTTGAACTCCTGACCTCAGGTGATCCGCTGACCTCAGCCTCCCAAAGTGCTGGGATTACAGGCGTAAGTCAACATGCCTGACCTTTACGTGCTATTTTTAAATAAAAATGTTAATCCTACAAGATTTTAACTCTGTTGGATAAAAGATCTTTAAATTAAGAAAAGAATGATTCAATATGGTCACGGATTACTACATACAGGAAGAAGAAAGCAAATTTACATTTCAATTAATTGACTGATTTTACAAGTAAGAATACCAAGACCCAGATAAATTGTTTAAAAAGTGATCCTGCAACAAACAAACAAACAAACAAAAAAGAGTAGAATCCAGGCCTACTGGAGTAGTTACATAGATAAGAATGCATTGTCAATGAGAATCTGCATATTTTACAAAATTATTTTGTTTCATAATCCTTTACATGTAAAATGGCATTGTATTAAGCATGAGTAACAAACAGAGAAAAATGAGTACCATTGAATTCGCTGCTGTGGTTGGGTCTGGCTTTCTATGAAACTCTTCCTAAAACAAAAGTATGATGAATCAACTGAGCCTCCCGAGTGAAGAAGAATTGATTTATGCAAAGTGTCTATTCTATCTTTCAGTACTAAAGTAGAGTTAACTAAACTTTTCCCAAATTATATGTGGTGGAATTACACTCCACCATGCATATTACACCATTAGTATTGTAAAGAGGGCAATGGATGGGAGTCAAAAGGTCAGAGAGAGGGATCTTGTATTCATTTTCCACCCTGGGGCTTAATGTCATTTTTAAAATGATGGAAGGAGGCTAGAAGACATCTAAGGGCTCTTTCAGTTTCACAGTCATTTACAACTTTGCTTGAAAACAGTCATATTAAACTTTCAACCACTTTTGTAATAAGCTTCCATCTTATAAGTAAAAAAAAAAAAAAAAAAAAAAAAAAAAAAAAAAAAAAAGAACAATGCAAATAACTGAACTACTTGGAAGTATCCAAAAGCCTAAATATCATGGCCTCAGACCTGGCCTCCTTGAAGACCTTTTCTAAGATGATGTGGAGTCCTCTGTGTTGGTGACCGGTTTAGCACCAGAACTGAGTCTGTTCCATTGACTTCCGTATTGCCTAAATGTCCCCACATTGATATCAATATTTCTGTGTTTAAAAAGAATGTGATTTAGAATTTCATTATTGTCCCACATATTCAGAAATGTATTCGTTTACCCTGTGTACAGAACACTCTGCTTAAACTGTGCAGTCAAGACAGTCACATCTATCATTACCTGGTAACAAATTCAGTTATCAACTATCTAAAAGAAACATATGTTTCAGTCATCAGTTATCTATTTTAAATTATTTGTGTGGTACAACTAATTCAATTAGTAATCAACTCATTTGATTGAACCCACTATATATGTTTCTGCGACTGTAACATTATGCTATGTTTGTTACTATTTGCATATACAAATTATTTTTATATCAAGGAATTGTATGATATGGAGAAATTTGTCAATACAACTGTTCAATCCTTTGAAGAAGACAAGGTATAGATGTCAGTCTGACAATTTTAAAGGTAAATGTTGGAATCATTCAAAGAATAAATAATTCTAATGTCCAATGAATCCTTTAAAAAACTCAATTTTTGAAAAACTAGATTAAAAAAATGTACAATTAGTTATTTCATTGAGAGATTACATATTGGCATGTCTCTGAAATTCCGTGCTTGCTGTTATTTCATTGGTTTATATATTTTAAAAAATTATCTGTAAAGCACTTCAGATACTAGACACATCAGAAATTACTATTCTTAACGATGTTTTATCTATAGTGATATGGGAGTAATAAGAAAAGCATAAAGGTGTAAGATAAGCACCCCCAATTCACAAAAGAGCAACACCCTCTGTTTCAATGTAATGTCTCAAGGAAACATAACACGAGAGTATCCGATAGTGAATTAAACACTTTGGTTTCACAGTCTGTTTACATGAAAATTAATTATTTATAGGTAAATTATTTCCTCTCCTTATGATTTCCTTCTGGAGTTAAAGATTTCTTTCTGATGTTGTGAAGAAGGAAATTAATCTATTCACTAATTAAATTAATCCTGTTGTAAAATACCATTTTACAATAAAGATCTACAGATTTTCTTTTACTCTAGTAATGAACCTTTATTTATAATGGTATCTTGCCCAAGTGTATGGGGAACATAAGGAGCAGCTGTGTTGGATAAACCACACATAATTAGCATACAGGATCTCTTTGTCAATGATACTGTTGATATTATATGAAATCTTACACACTCCTGTACTTTATAACTGCATCATATTTTATACTATTTTAAAAGATTATTCATGTGTATGGAAACAACTTCAGTGTTATTAGTCTTACTTGTATCAGTGTAGAGAAATAAATCATGTGATGGAAGTTATATGAGGCTTATATGATTTTTCTCCTTCCTTATAAGACTCAAAATTTAAGAAGAAATTTTAGTTAATATTTCTTCTGACTTTTATAATTTATTTTATTATTTTCTGATTGTTGAAAATAATTTTCTTCTGGGGATATACAATTGCAGATCATAAGTTAAGTACTGATTATTAATATGTCAACATTAATAAGTCAACATCAAACTCAGTTAAATGTACATATAGACACAGTGTGCAATTCATGTGTAAAACTGCTCTAAACCTCACATTCATAAAACCAAACTGCTTAACACAATGCTTTAGCTCCCTCTTTTGGAAGGCCCAGATTATAATATGAAAATAGGAGAAGCTGCCCTAATATGCCCTCATTTCTACTGGCATTTTATAATATTTGAGTCAATGATTTTTATTCCATGATTAAACTCTATAAAATAATAATTTGAATCATTTTTCAAAAGAAAGTAAGCCAAATCTACACTTACAAATAGTTTCACTAGCTGATTTCTCAGTCATTGAACGCTTCCCAAAATTAAGGATATATTTTGATAAGAGTGTTTTAATACACATTATTCTAAATGAGTTAACAGTCAATTCTATGAGTGTTTTAAAATACTATTTATCCAAATAAAATATCTGAGCTCTATTATCCCACCAGCTATGTACTAGCTATCCTTAAAGCATTTAGTAACCAAGAAGAACTTTAAAATGTATTGAACACTAGGCATATATACATATATACATATATATATATATTTGTGTGTGTGAATTCTTATCTTAAATGTTCTTAAAATTTTTTCTCAGTTATTTTCATAATGGCATAGAAAATAACACATCAAGATCAAGATGTATAAAGCAAAAGTCTGTACAACTTTCTTAAAAATATATATATAATTAACAATAAGATGCACATAAACATTTAAGATAGACATATGTCTTATCTTACAAAAGCATCACTTAAAATAATTCAAACTAACACTAAAATAATTCAAACTACTAAAAGCAAATTATCATCACATTTGTTTTTTTTTGTTTATTATTCTGCAGTAATTAAGTATAGTATTAAAGTGTTTAATATTTAACAGCAGTAAATGCCAACTATGTAAATATAAAATTCATGGAATTGTTGGTTTCCAGAAAAAAAGAAGTTAAGTTATTATTTTAAGTATCTAAAAGTATAAATGCAGAGGTATATTTTCATTTTTATTTTTAAGCTATTTAAATGTCTTTGTTTAACCCTTACTTTGGAAACAAACAACTTTTTAAAATAATTATTTTTGAAAATTAAATATTAATTGACGTGGCATTATTTGTACTCAAAACAACATAGTAGGCAATTCAGATAATTAAGTTTTNATATTTTCATTTTTATTTTTAAGCTATTTAAATGTCTTTGTTAACCCTTACTTTGGAAACAAACAACTTTTAAAATAATTATTTTGAAAATTAAATATTAATTGACGTGGCATTATTTGTACTCAAAACAACATAGTAGGCAATTCAGATAATTAAGTTTTCATATTTAAATACTATAAACCTATATTATGAAATATTAATGCCATCACAAATTATAGAAAGTAAATTATGATGAATATATTATCACAGAGAAGTCAGAAGAAAGAATATAAGTTAATATCATCTGTTCCAGGGATATCTGCTTTCTAAACCCAACCTTCCAACACTCTGACTTCTTGTAACGTATTTACTTTCACAGACACTTTAAATTGCAATCATTGTTTGGAGAATTCAATAATATGAAAATACTTCAATGTCCATATGTGGTAGATGAATATTAAGAATTTCACATGTAGAGAAATGACCCTGTCTTAAATTTTCTATTATATTTAAAACTTACTTTATTTCAAAGGATATATAAAATTATTGTTTCCGACGAGTGAATTTAAAACTCTCCCTCATTTGTGTTGGTTTATTTATTATTTACGTATTTCATAATTGAATGGCCAATGTTTTCCCAACTAAATGGGAGCTGAGTACTATCTTTGTACTACATTTTCTGCTCTGTGTGGGTTAAGAAATATGTAGAAGTTTTACCATGAGCTTGATTTCAGCATATGTAAATGCTACATATAACAATTACATTACCTCAACCTGCTCACAAACTGACACCAAGATCATAAAAAATAACGCCAGATAATTTACTAATATTTTCTAATGATAGTAACAGAATAGAGTGAAATAATTACAAAGTAGACTGGGATTAATTATAGGTTATAAACTGTGTTAAATAATATTATTTTTCAAATATTACATACAAATTACTCAAATGATTTTTTTTTTTAGAAAAAAACAAAAAATCAAATTTTAGAAAACATTCAAAAATGTCATTATTTGGAGATAGTCTAGTTAAACTATGAGATCAAGTTTATTAATATCTGCATCTTACTTGCTGTACTCTCATCTGTAATAGGAGATGTACATCTAGGTTTTCCATTCTTCCATAGCTTTCCTTTCTCGTCATACCCAAATATCTCATTCTAGTTCATCCTTCCATGAAATTGAGTCTACTTCACCAATTATTTCAATTCTGAATTTCACCTGTTACTACTTTTTTGAGATTCCTCCCACAATTTCTGGGTGGATTTCAGTGCTTAGCCTAAATTAGGTTCCTCTTGTTTATCCCAGCAGTACTAATAATAGGACATAATAATATAGTAATAATCATAAAAACAAACTTTACAATGGGACAAAGGAATGAAGATGATGTAGGGAACACAAAGCCTGAGGAAATAAAAAACTAAAATCCAATAAATCACTGCTAACTCAAAATTCTGTTGTCCTGGTAGTGCCCCAGTCCAGACTGGACTCTGGACATCTAGGAGTCCTTTGCTCTCTGCTTGCTGTTGTGTAGCTGGTTTACATCTTCCTAATCAAGAGGTTCTACCCTGACATAAATTTTAATTTGGGACTCCAAAATCCTCAATCCTTCTCAGATTGTAAGACAAGATTTTCAAAAATAATATAATTTACTCTGATAATATTATCCCAGAGGTACCAACATTAAAAAATACACTATTAAAGAGTATGCTTAATATCTCAGTATGACACATGAGCATTTGGATGTCTCTATTAAAAAGCATAGGACCATCACTTAAAATATATCTACATGGTTACATGATTTAGAGGGCTCCCTGGGAACAGAAAGAGATTTCCATAAAGACAAGCTGAATTTGCTAATAGTGGAATCTTAGAAATAAATGTTGTACATTTTGTTAATAACGTTTTGTCTTTAATTACAACTACATACAGGTCAGAAATATTTGATATTATTTCTCTCTGAATTATATATATATATATAATTTTACATGTATGTGTATATATATTTAAATCAAGATGATGTATACCTGATGAGGAAAATTCTATATACAATATGTAAAACAATTTTTAAAATTCTCTTCCGTATATAATTAGAAGCTTAAATCAGTTTAAATGGCTTTCAATTTTGGGGTTACCAAAATTTATGAAAAGCCCATTTGTAATATAGAGTCAATTCAAATGATCTTCTGAAAAAGCAAATAGATCTAAGCTGTTTCTTTTTGTAAAAGTAAATGAAAATTATGAATTGTGTCTCTCAACCTTATTAGAACCGATTGCTTGTTTTACTATTCTGAACAGAAATAAAATCAAAGTTAATATTACCATCACATATAAAGCATTTCACAAAAGTTGTCAATGCAATTTTCAAAGCATAATATAAATGAGAAAGTAAAGAAACAATACATACTAAAATATATACTACATCACTACTACAATATAATATACATTAAAGAACCTGATGTAAATGATGAGTTGATGGGTGCTGACAAGTTGATGGGTGCAGCACACCAACATGGCACAAGTATACATATGTAACAAACCTGCACGTTGTGCACATGTACCCTAGAACTTAAAGTATAATTAAAAAATAAATAAACATAAAAAAATAGACTAAATTAAAAAAAAAAAGAAAAGAAAAGAACCTATATGTGAATTAGACAGGTAGAAATGGAGATGGATCAAGGAATGCTGGATTCCTGCCAGCTTCTACCTCCTGAGTGCCTTTGCCTTCAGCAATGTGGTTTTCTAAATGCTTTTTAATGACAAGTTTCTAAACAAAATATACTTTGGTCTTCCCTTGATTTATGAGGTAGTTGGAAAATTTAGCATACTTTATGTGAAACTTGACAAAGTAGATATAACTGATTGTTAAAACACTGAATAAATAAAAACTAAAACTAAAACAAACTAACTAACAAAAAACACTGAAGGACTAAGTCAGGTCTTAGGCACAGATATGTTGTGAACAGGCTTTTCACCTACTTAAGTGTGCGGCAGGAGAAAATGCTTTGACATTCGGGATTCCTTTGATCTTTGCAGAGCATTTAGCTTGCCCCCAAAATAATTTTCAGTGGACTCAAGCATTGTAAAACAGAAAAGCAATCCCTCTGAACAATTTTTTTTTTAATTCCCTTGAGTGGAAAGCATTTCTTCAGTTGAGGGCCACTAATTGAAATAATTAAGGAAAAACAATAATATTTTTGATGTTAGGAAAATAAAGGACAATACCAAAAATAACAGTGAGTCTTTCTGTCACCTCAACTCTCTTTCTCTACTATTTTGTTCCTTCATTCTCAATGTACCTGAAGAGTACGTGTGTCTCTCATGATTAAGGTAATACAAGAATGAAATAGTATGTTTTGAAAAGTGCTTTGACATATATATGACAAACAGCAACAACAAACAAAACAAACAGTGAAGAAGAATAGAAAGAAAACATAGAAAGAATAGAAAGAAGAATAGAAAGAACAGTTTTGGCCTGAAGAGTTTCTCCAATTATTAAACTTGAAACTTGTGATACAAACAAAGAAATAATTTAAAAATGACAAAACTTATTAACACTTCGGATTTCAGAGCTCCAAGTGATATGGACACGGCCATTTAGAAAACTATAAAGATTTAATATTGAGTGAAAAAAATGCTCCCTTTATTTCTGTGGATCAAGAAACAATGTGTTCTTTGAAACTTTCTATGTGTGTCTTTATTTTTTCTCTCAATCTCACCAAAATCTCACAAATAAAAGCTCATAACCTGTATTTTGACTCTTAAATGCATTTTAATGGCTAAAATAACAGAAATTTATTTTATGGATAATTTATACATTGGCTTTAAATCACTTTTAGATTTAAAGCTACTACTTTTGGAGAAAATTATGCTGCCAATTATACTAAAATTCCTTTCAAAATGGACAGAACTAAATTCTCAGATTCTGAAATGCTATATTTGGAAAACTCAAAGCTCACAAATACCTAAACCTTAAAAATACATTCTTATGAAATGTATAGCATGTGCATTTTAAGCATATTGGAAAAATGGGTTCTCTTTCTGAATTTATAGCATACTCTAATACGTATAATAATTAAGATTTTTATAAGTCCTATAATTGTTTGTGATCACATGGTGGCATTTTCTCATGAGTAATGTACTTTTTCATCAAACGATGATCGCTCCTCAACCCAGTACGTCTATTTATTCTATCACTGAATGATAAAAATGACTTTTAAATGTATGGCTAAAACTTATACTTGACATTATATCAGTATTCTCAAAAATCCAAGATAAAATTGGTTAATAGTAGATACTCACATGCTGGTATTGTCATATTGGAGACTTATTGAGATATTACAGTATTCATTTCTGAGGATGGTTAGAGTTAAGGAGAAAACAGCTGTTTAAAAGTAGTGATTATTCATATTAAATTATGTAGAAATGTTAAAGGATAGATTATCTCACTAATAAAAATTATGTAAGATATCAGTACATGTTTGAATCTGTCTTTGTCTGTACAATCCTCTTTCTATTTACCTAAGTCAGTTCTGATGATGACTGATGATGTCTCATTAGATTAGGATGACAAAATCATCTACTACTAATAATTTTTCATTGTCATTATCAGGAGATAATAACATAGTAAATGTTCTGAGTAGTGCTGTTGACACAGGTGACCCTCATATACTTAATAAGCAGAATTCTATTATAAAAGACAGCTCTGAAAAGTGGTGACTCTCATTTGCAAAAGCTTTTGTGTCAAGTGTTTGGCAGAGCACATGGTTATAATATTATGCAGTAGAAACATGCTTCAAATAATTCTGGGAATCATTACTAATATTTAAGAAAGCGTACCATATATTTTATAATTAATACTTATATTTAGTAATAGGCAACTTCCTAAGAGGAAAACATTTGAAGATATTTGTTATTGGCTTTGATAAATGTATTTTATTTTGGTATCTCATATATCTAAGGCCTGATGATGCTGCTTAAACAACAAACAAATGTTGCTTTGCTAAATACAAGGGAAAAAATTAAAAAGTAAACTGCCCATATTTTGTGGCAGAGTTAAATGAGGTTTCTACAGAGAAGTATGCACAAGAGATATAACTAATTTCATCAAGGCCCGATTTTAAGAAATTAGCATTGATACATTTTCACATTTTAGATTTCCTTCTATACAAAAAATGCCTTAATAAAGATCAATAGTGAGAACATGATTATTTAGAGATAAAATAATACCCTCCTTGAGTATTATTTGTATTATAATTCTACCTCCTTGGGTAGAATTCTGTGATTTTGTAGCAGAAATATTGCAGTCAGACCTCTATTAATTTCTTCAATTGTGCAGTAATTCTAATTAAAATTTAATCATTTTTAACTTTACAGTGTTTTAGAAATGGAATCCAATTATGTGAAATATTTGTAAAGTGAAAGATAGCATTCAAATTGTTGAGAGTTTTTACGGTTATGTGATCCACTCATCCCAGTCTTCCAAAGCACAGACTGAGCACATTAAGTCGCTTTAACTTTTGGTCCATTATTTATCCTACAAAGCAGATCATATTTCTACATTAAATTTTGTAGATACGATAAGGATAATTAATTTTTATTTAAAACACTTTGGATTCACAGATTCTTATTTATTGAAAAACTCTTAGATGAATTGAGGGGTTCAGAGTGGGCAGATTGGGATAAAAAATAAAGAGAAGGTTCTTGTATGAACCAATGATAATTATAATCCATGAACTGGTAGTATAGATAGTTCAACCTTCTGCAAAATGTATTCCTTAACAATGCTTCCTTATAAATCTATATCTATATTCATATATGTCTATATGTTTACATGATATTTAAGTATGATGTACATATTTGGTGTGTGTGTGTGTGTGTGTGTATGTGTATATTATATATTCAATAAAAACTGTCTATCATAGATAGTTTTTAGAAAGGAAATCACCATAATAATTATCTTATTAATTTTCCAAACTCATACTGCTTTATTTGGATTAGAACATAGTTGTTACATTGTGGGTGCCGAAGACAGACTTCCTGAGTATAAATCTCAACTACCACTGACAAAGCCCAGCTCTCACAAGATTCCCAGGAACACAGCTATAGTCAATCACAGTTAGGTGTATCAACTTCCTGTAGCAAGGCTTACTGCCATCATGGGAACATTTCAGATGTTTGGTCGGTGGAAGTTAATATAGAAGTAGTAGAGCTTCAAAATGCTGGGGCACCTAAGGAGCTTTAAAAGCTTGATCTATCCTTGATTGGGTACTGTCAGGAAAGTGGGGGTAATTCTGTACTTGTATATTAATTTCTATTTAGGAAGCTGGAAAAACACAGTTTGATGTGATTGATAATGAAGCAGTAACCAGGAAAGGAAGATATTTAGTCATATTTGAGGAGTACAGTGGCCTTGCTTTTGTCTGTTCAATCACAGTTGTTGAATGAGCTCAATTGATGATGATATTCTGTTAAGTTGTTAGTGTTCAGCAGAGAAAACCAGAACCTAGTGTTCCTAGTTGCCAGGGCGTGTGTGAGATATCAGTTCTCAAAGCTTATTTTTGCTTTCTTCTTTACCACATAATAGATGTGTTATCTCGGGAAACATATTTAATTGCTCTGAATTTTCATTTTGTATGGGATATAGAATGGAATAATAGGACCTTCCTCAAGTGAATTTAGACACTTTTATATAATTTAAAATATGCGTCATTAATAAATTAAAAACTACAGTTAAAATGGTAAGAAAGAGCCTTGAAATCTCAGTGAGCTTAAAACAAATTAAAACAGTATTTTTTTATTGCAATATATATTCATCACAGTCTGTTAGTAGGGCTGTAGAGGTGGATTCTTGTCTTCATTTTGGAATCTAGGCTGGAAAGTGGTGCTAATTGGCATGGTAAAGGAAAAAATCCATGGCACAATCATGGAGAAGCTCATAAACACTTTTTCCAGAAATAACTTAGCACATTCACTCAAACTTCAATTACCAACTAGTCACATATAATAGCGAGATGCTGGTGAAACCTCATCTTACGTTCTGAAAGAGGGAAACATAGGGTTGTTTGTGAATAGAGTATGTTAAAAGATAAATGTAGGCGTATTAAAATTCTAAAGAGTTTATTTTAGCAGACAGCAATTCATGGATCAGGCAGCACCAGAACTCAAGCAGTTGAGCTTCACTGATGGGGTGCAAGGAGAAAACTTCTACAAATGTTTACAGAAGTCAGAAAAAGAAAATATTTGACTAACTAAACTGGAAAAGTACCTTAAAGTTCCTAGTTAAACTTTAGGTACCAGTTTTTGACTGGGTGTGCTCAAGTTTTATATTCCTAGGATATGACCATTTACAATGAGTTTGGTTTAGGTTTGCTCACGTAGAGACCCAGGGTGCTGGAGCTGCCTTAATCTAATGACCTCCAGATTGATTATTTTAAGAAACAAATGGCCACCACAAACTGTGAGGCACGTAGGACAATGCCTGGCCCATGCTTAATAAACGCTGGCTATAACACTAATAAATGACTATTATTATCATCTCCTTTTTTCACTCACCCTCCCACAGATTTTAGTAATAACGGTTCAAACAACATGCGAGTTTGCTCACTTTCAGATGGGCTTTCCAGCTGAAATAAACACTAGAATTTTAATATCAGTGTTTGGAATCAAGATATTAAGGAAACATTCCTTGTAATTTTACTGAGTTCTAATAGGTGATTGGCAAAGGAAAACATGCTAACGTGTTTTTGTACTAAAATATTTTTGAAATTAAGTTAGAATTTTTTTTTACACTTTGAAACCAAGGGATAATTTTTTAGTTGTTTCTTGTTTGATTTTTTGGGTCTTGTAGATTTTATTTGGGTGGCACAAATAAATAATCTGTAGATCCATTATGATGTTGCCAAATGGTGCATTAGACTCATGTTATGCTGGAGACTAATTGAAAGCATTACCATGGTGATTACTATAGTAACATTTAAATTGGCATTGGTGCCAAGAAATTTTTATTATTGAACTGATAACATGTATTTTACAGTACAGCTCCAGAATATAAAGGGAATTCTGCTGGTGTTTTCATACATATAGACTAAAGAAAAGAGATTTTTTAAAATGTGTTTCAAGCATAATAATAGATTATTTAGATAAAATCCTAATGAAATATTCATAATTGCCATCTACAGATTCAGCCAATGGTAGATTGAAAATATTAAAAAACTTATAATACAATAAAAAAACCACAAAACAACAAAGTATAACAGCTTTTTATACAGCATTTAAATAGAATTACATATTTTAAGTAATCTGGAGATGCTTTTAAGTATATGGCAGAAGTACATAGGTTGTATTCTGGTAATATACCATTTTATATGAGGAAACTGAACATCTCTAAGTTTGGTCATCTAAGAGCAATACTGGAACCTAGTCCCTGTGGATATTGAGGCAGGATTATATATAGTTTTGAAAAATCCCTATTCTGTTTGGGAATCATAATGTAGAAAAGAGACAGTGATAAGTCATTTAATAGAGCATTGTTTTCTAAAGCTTTTTAAGAGAATTTGCATCAATGTCATGAGTTTTATTATTATTATAACAAATCTTATTTTGCAAATTAGGGGAAAAAAATTAAGAAACAGAGGCAGAAAGAGAGATTGGTGCCTTGGCAAAAGTTACACAACTAGTGAATAGCACAGCTTTCTGGGACGTTTGCAAGTATTTACAAGTAGAACTTAAAAACTATTCATATGAACTCTCTGCTCTTTGTAATATGGACTCAGTGCTGCTAAAGCATAGCTGAAAAATCTCTTACCTTTACCTGCGATAGTTAAGGAGATATTATACATGAATAATAAATATTAATTTTAGCACTATATGTTTCCTAAGGCTGCTATAACAATGCATGACAAACTAGGTGACTTAAAACAGCAGAAATGTGTTCTCTCCAGTTTGGGAGGCCTAAATCTGAAATCAAGGTGTTGATAGGTCCATAGTCCCTCCAAAGATTGTAGCATCTTTCTTTATCTTTTCTGGTTTTGGTGTTTTGGTTTCTCGTGCAATCTCTGTCTCTTTCTTCTCATGGTCATCTTCCCTCTGTGCCTGCTGTCTGTGTCTCTTCTGCTCTTCTTTTAAGAACCCCAGTAATATTGAGTTATGGTCCATTCCAATTCAGGAAGACTTCATCTTAACCTGATTACATTGTCAATAGTTCTATTTCCATGTAAGGTCAGATTCCTAGGTTCCAGGGATTGGGACTTAAATATATCTTTTGGTGAGACACAGTTCAACCTATAAAAAACAGGTTCATATGCCAGCAAAATAATCATCAGAACTGCCGACCAAATATTTCTGGCTTTTTCTCACTTATAAAGATCATAGACTTGATTGCACTTCTCCCCTACCTCTAAATGTGGGAATAATCATGGAATTCTTTATGCCCATTAAAATGTGAATGCAAGTGAATGTGTCTCCCCTGTGGAGGGCTTAAGGGTCCTAAGATTTTCCAGGTTCCCTCTCTTTTCCTGACAATTATGGGAGCATGGTGATGGAATTTCCCATCCCTTAGATTCCTGTTGATAAAGTGTTATCAGCCTCCCTGGAAAACCACAGTGGTCATATAGCATAAACAAGAATAAATATTTGCTTTTAAAGACATTGTGATTTTGAGATTTGTCTGTTTCCACAGAATAACTCATCCCACTGCAACTGGTGCACATATATCTACCAGAAATGAAATGCTGTCTTAAAAATATGTATGAAATTTATAGCATTGGCTTAAGGCCTGGTCATCCAGCAGTGAAGAAAGCCTCATTTGAGTCTAAAAAGATGGAGATGCATTTTGCTTGAAGGTGTAATATTTGGTAAAACTGTCACTTGTGATAACTTGGAAGGCAGATACTGCACTCAATGTAGGATCTTAGGGCAAAATGTGGGAAAACAGAATATTCCTAGGGTGTGCTTGTCACTAAGACTGTATTTTCAAGGTACTTTAAGAAAGGGATAAATTCAGAAAGCCTTTTTACAAATTATTGGCAAGAATGTAAGACAATGAAGATGAGGCACACATGAGGGACTGCTGGGGTACAGGAAAGATACAAATATCTCTGACACTCCTTGATGAAAGGTAGAAATAAGGACACACCTTTGTGCGTAACGGGTTAATATCATTTGTTATAAAGACAAACACATCCTGATTCCACATACATGAGGATCTAAAGTGATTAAACTAATAACAGCAGAAAGTAGAATGGGGGTTACCAGTTTCTGAGGGGAGGGAAATATTGGTATAAGTGCTGTTCAAAGAGTATAATGTTTCAGTTATTTCAAATAAAAAAAAATTCTAGAGAGCTATAGTATAATATTGTCCTTATAGTTAACAATAATATACTGTACATTTAACAATTTGTTAACAGGATAGATCTCATATCAAGCGAATGACTGTTACATCTCTTTTTAAACTTCTGAATAATTATACAAGGAAGATTAAGGACTCCGCTATGGGTTCAGTTCTCAGTAAATCCTTTTAATTGGACAAAATGCCTCACGTTAAATCTGTGTCTCACGTAACAAAGCGCAATAAGCCCAAGGGACCCATAATTTAAGTAGACACAGCAAAGTCTACAGAGTCTGAGTAAGAAAATAAATACAGAAAATCTAAGAAGTATGTTTAAAAGATACTGTTTCTGTAGCATGTCTCTTGACACATGAAACTGACTGGAGTCAAATAGATAAGGACTTTCATTTTTAAGAGAGTTATCCTGCCAAGAAACCTCTAGGCCAGACAAAGGAAGTCTGAGTCTTGTTGGGTCTGAAATAATCCCAGGGCCATCAGTTTCCACAGCCAGTAAAGCTGGCTGAGAAATCTGTACAATTCTCAAGGAGCATATATATAATATCTACTGCCTTCTTCAGTGCTGGTCAAAGAGGATAATAAAAATGAAAGTATTCCAGAAGGTGAATGGACCCACAGAATAGTAGATAGGGGAGCCCCTCTCAGCAGAAAATTGAAGAATTTTCTGTCTAATTCTCAACTCCCAGATTAGGGGGGCTTGCAATAGGACAACATTCCATTGGCTGCCATGTGTTTTTCTTTCTTCTCCTTTTAGAAGTAAAGCATTATTGTGTTTACACTCTCTCTGTGTCACCACTGTTTATTGCATATGGGAGAGCAGACACAATATCTTTTAATGCATAGGTTTCTTTGTCTTGTGATGCTTCCTCTAAGTCTGATGTAGAAACTACAGCTTGTTATTTTTTCCTCCTTACTCCCTCACTATCCCCAACCCTCCACCCCAAACACAAACTAGATCAATGTATAAACTATCAAACCCATCAATTTGAACTTGATAACAAGCCTGGATATGGCTTGTGAGCTGCCTTTCTTGAATATTTTTTCTGCGAGAGAAAGAATAATTCTCATATTTGGTAACCTCGGGGTGAGTCACCATGATCATCATGTTATTTAACAAGTATTTCTAACTTCTAAGTGTATGATAAGATGGTTCTTCACTAATGTCTTTGAAGTTAGACAAAGTAACCTTATTTGATTAATGAAAATTTACTGGAATCCATGAGTGTCAATTCTGGGTGGAGATGTTGTAAGATTGAACTTCAATTGCAAAGTTATTTTCTTTGCCTTGGCAGAGGTAGAACAAATAATTATAGTGGCATTACAAACAAGAAGCTGTCATAGTCCAGTTCATAATATTTGTGGACTGGCTTGGTAAATGAGAGCTGCAGGGAGCACTGCAGCATCTACCATGCAATCACATTAACACTTACTATAAACTGAATGTGCTTATGCCTTTAAAATGGCAAATGCAATAGTTTACAAGGACGCTCTCAAATATCATTTATAGTTTTCTGGGTAAATACATATTGTTTTTATTGCCCTTTAATAGAATATAATTATATTGCGACCTAATCAATAATTTCTTTTGAAAGAAAAGTCTGTAGTTGTATACTATGGATGCACTTACTTCTTAGGTTCTTTCTACACATATACATTTTTTTTTTTTTTTGAGAGAGGGTCTCACTATGTTGGCCAGGCTGAAATGCAGTGGTGCAATGTCAGCTTACTGTAATCAATGCCTCCCTGGTTCAAGTGATTATCATGACTTAGCCTCTCAAGCAGCTGGTATTACAGGCACCCACCACCATGCTCAGCTAATGTTTGTATTTTTAGTGGAGACGGGATTTCACCCTGTTGGCCAGGCTGGTGTCAAACTTCAGGCCTCCAGTGATCCACCCGCCTCAACCTCCCAAACTGCTGGGATTACAGGCGTGAGCCACTGTGCCCGGTTTATAACACAGTTTTATTTATTCAACTTATCTCCTTTTAAGGTCAGCTCATGATCCCCATCCTAGATATAATAAAAATAAAACCTAGTTAATACATTCAAGTAAACTCATCAAAATTGTGACAAACTCAGAATATTAATCCATATCTCCTCATTCCAGGTTTACTGTTCATTCAGTTTTTCTGTTCCAAATGTATAACGTCTATGTAAAATTACATAGTTATCCAAATGTAAGTCTTTTTTTTTTTTTTTTTGGAAAGTTTTCCTAAGTCTAGTTAACATGGAGCCCATAAATTTAAACTGAAAAAAATTAATATTCATCCTAATATCTAATTGAAATTTAGTGTCCTCCCCAATTATGACTATGGGTATCAATTCACAGCAATATGAGAAATATCTATGACTTTATCATCAGTAGAAAACAAATATTATACTAAATACCTTGTATGTGCATTACTTCTTTGAAATTTTGGCAATGATTAGACCTGCTGCTTGGTTTTGTTATTTATTGTATTAATTAAGATACACAGGTATTATTTTATCATAATTGTTTTAAAAAGTATTTCATAGCTCTATTTTAATATAATTGGTTTCCTATGTAATAGTACATATTTTATGTATTTATGTGTGCTTTAAAAATATAATTCTGTCACCCGGCTGATAAAAGTTTCATTGAAGGGGAAAAGTTAAGATTTATCTTAAAAATTCATAATAAACTCTTGAATATTTGATTACTATATTATGTATCATGTGTATCTCTACTTTTATAATAAGTTATTATAAATTTGCATGCATTTTATAATTTGCCCTTATATAGCTGTTTAATTTCCTTTTCTCTTCTCAGTATTGCCATGCACACCCTCCCCATCCACCTACCCATTGCCATCCTCCCCTCCCTATCCACAGACATAAGCTGGCTAACAGTTTGGGCTGAACTATTGCTTTCTCCAGCTAACTTAAGATAGAAGCTCTGTCAAATCAAACACAGTTTTAAATATAGACAATTTTTAACACTGTGTGCTTTTTCTCAAATGAAAAGTACTTTGTGTAGGCTGGCTCATGTAAGACACTCATTAGCTTGCATCTGACAAACTCTGATGTTCATTTCTGAAGCTGGAAGCTGACATGCAACCATAGGCTGAAAATTCATTTATAACTTTCTCTGCTGATTAAAATCTTGCTATATAAATCAAAGTTTTTCTTTCATTTTCTCAGTAGATTAAATATTATTCAATAAATGACTTCTAGGGGCAGTATTCTATTCAGGGAAGTGTCATAAACTCTCTTGTTATGTATGTAGACTATGTTTCTAAAGTGAAAACTCCTGAAGGAGTCTGTTGTTCTGTCCACCAAGAAAAATGCCTAGAACATCAGCAAACATTTCGTATTTATTTGATGAAAGGGTGAAAATAATACATAGATTTTTTGATGACTTCATGATATGTTACTCTATTCCACGGGAGCAGCATGATCTATTCACCCTTCCCTAATGCATCTGCCAAGGTATTTTCAGGAAGCAGATGACATACTCAAATGCAATCACTGGGAAGGGCTTAACAGAGGATGTGGGTATGGTTAAGGGATCTGACTAGGGATGCTACTAAAGCAGGAATTCTGAACAGAATGAGTCTCTTACCCATCCTGGCCCTGAAGTAACACCGGTTGGGAGCAGATATTACTCCAGAGAGAGCATCCTGTTATACTAGCAAAGCACCATCTGAAAGAAGCTGTGGCTCATTGTAGAGAAAAGCAGCCAACTCTTAGCAGTGCTGCAGAGAGGAGAATAGACCTCCCCTCCTCCTACCCTTAATCCCCTGCCTGTGCTTCACACTGGTTAAACCCAACCCGGTACTAATGAACTAGTGAGCCCAAGTATACAGTTCTCAGAGTTTACCTTTTGCAGCACTGAGTAAAATGAAGAAGACCTGAGGATGAATCGAAGAGTAAACATAATTTCTCATAAATCTAATAATAAGTGATGATTTGATAAACATGTTTATCTAAACCTCTCTTTCATATGACTAATTTTATTTTGTTTTATTTTTTAAAAAAGTTTTATTATAGGTTCGAGGGTTTTTGTGAAGGTTTGTTACAAAGATACATTTGTGTCACAGAGGTTTGCTGTACAGATTATGTAGTTACCCAGGTATTAAGCCAAGTACCCAATAGTTATCTTTTCTACTCCACTCCCTGCTTCCAGCCTCCACCTCCAAGTAGCTCTTATTGTCTGTCATTTCCTTCTTGGTCTTCATGAGTTCTTATCATTTAGCTCCTACTTATAAGTGTCAGTATGTGATATTTGGTTTTCTATTCCTGCATCAGCTTGCTTAGGATAATAGCTTCCAGCTCCATCCATGTTCAAGCAAAAGACATGACTGTATTCCTTCTTATGGTTACATAGTATTCCATGGTATATATGTACCACATTTTTTTTTTTATCCAGTCTGTCATTGATGGGCATTTAAATTGGTTCTATGTCTTTGCTTTTCTGAACAGTGCTGCAAAGAACATACACATACATGTGTCTTTGTGGTAGAATAATTTATATTCCTCTGGATATATAACTAGTAATGGGATTGCTAGATCAAATGGCAATTCTGCTTTTAGCTCTTTGAGGTATTGCCATCCTGCTTTCCACAGCGGTTGAACTAGTTTACACCCAGTACATGTGTTTGCTTTTCTCCACAACCTCGTCAGCATCTGTTATTTTTTGACTTTTTAATAATGGCCATTCTGACTGGTGTGAGATGGGATCTTATTGTGGTTTTGATTTGTGTTTTTCTAAAGATCAGTGATACTGAGCTTTTCTTCATATGCTGTTGGCCGCATGTATGTCTTCTTTTGAGAAGTGTCAGTTCATGTTCTTAGCTTTCGCTGCAGTTGCTTTTGATGTCTTTGTCATGAAATCTTTGCCCTTCCCGTGTCCAGGATGGTATTGCCTAGGTTGCACATGACTAATTTCTTAAGAAACTTTCTAGAATTTGAGTTAATCAAATACTGAATATAATTTTAAAACTTTGATGTATTTTCTAAATTAATTTGAAAAAGAATTGAATGTATTTTGCTCTCACCATTAATAATATTAAATAATTATTTTAGTTTCTCTTTTTATACTAAGAATTGTCCATCCCATTACCCACTTAATAGCACTGAATACTGTCCATGTTTGTGCCTTTTTTCCAGCATATTAGCTGAAATATTCTGCCAAATATCAAATCTTATAAGCACAAACTTCAATTTTAATATTTTCATTTGTTGCTCTCCAATGATACTGAAATTGCATTATTGTTTTTTATTTAATGTAAAATTTCAACCACTTCCATATTTTTAATAACTATGTAATATACTGATAAATCTCAGTATTAAAATCTGCTGTAAATTCCAGACTACATTATCCAAATGCATGTTTGATATTTCCACTTGGATGTTAAATGCATATTTGAGTTATTATTTCCACTTGGATGTTAAATAGATCATACTGATGGATCTTAACATTCAAAATCAAAACCTTGACTTCCTACACCCACATACAACTTGAACATCTCATGTGTCTCTCATTAGTAAATGACAGCACTAATCTGCTGTTCAAGGCAAAGCCTTAAATTCATCCGTCACTGCTGCACTTCTATTAATTTATTCCCAGTTGTCTCTCCTCGCCATTTTTTTGAACAGTATATTTCAATCTCCTCATTATTTTCTCTTCCTCCTTTCATAACTTGTAATGTCTATGTTTTATGTAGCAGCCAGAGCTACCATTTAATATTTAAGTTATGTCGTGATCCTCTTCTGCCACAAATCCTCATGTGATTTAGATATTATGAAGATTAAAACAATTTATGGGTTGCAAGACTCTGAAATCCTGCTGTCGCTTCAATTTTGTTGTCTATAAAGCTCTCCTTATTCACTCAGCTGTAGGGACCCTTTTGTTCCTTCTGTGACTTGTAAGTTTCTGCCCTAAACATCCTTTCTCCGCTCACCTTCTCTCACACATACATTTTGCTGGACCTTTTCTCTGGAATGCTGTTCTCATTGATGTCATCATGGCTCATGCCCTATCTCTCCTCAGCTTTCTGCTCAAATGTCACCAGAAGAGAGAGGTCCTCTTTTTTTTTTTTTTTTTTTTCCAGAGAGGTCTTCTTTGACTATGATATCAAAAGTAACTACCTCCCCAATTTATCCTCCCCCACTCAACATGCTTTATTCTTCTTTTACTTAACTTTTAGAAAAGTTTTAGATTTACATAAAAACTGAGAAGCTAGTATATAATATTTAATATACATTTCAACCAGTTTTGCCTATTATTAACATGTTACATTGGAATAGTACATATTTTACAATTCATGAAGAAATATTGATATATTTTATATTTAAACTTTATCATTTATTCAGATTTCCTTAATTTATGTCTCCTATGTTTTTTCTTCTAAGATTCCATCCAGGATGCCACATTTCATTTAGTAGTGATGTCTTCTTATGCTTCTCTTGGCAAAGACATTTTCTCAAATTTCTGAGAAAATGTATTATTTTTGATGACTTTGGCATTGTTAAGAAGTACCTGTCAGATATTTTGTAGAATGCCACTTTGTTGGAATTTCCTCAAATTTTGTTTGTTTGTTTTGTTTTCACTGAGCTCATGGGTCTGGAGTGAAGGACCACGGAGATCATGTGCCATTTTCAACATATCATAAGAAGGGTACTTACTATCTTTGTTTTAATATTGTGATATTGGACTTTATTACCTGGTTGAGGTAGCTTGTCAGATTTCTCCACTGGAAAGTTATTTGTTTCTTGCAATTTCTACACTGTCCTTTTTGGAAAGAAATTACTCTGTGCATCCTACACTTAGGAATTGAGGATTTACACTCTTCCTCTTTGAGGACAGATTATTTACATGCATTATTTAGAATTCATTTTTAAGAGAAATTATCTCTTGCTGTGCAGAAGCTCTTTAGTTTAATCTATCCCATTTGTCAATTTTGGCTTTTGGTTGCCGTTCGCTTTTTGGTGTTTTTTAGACATGAAGTCCCTTGCCCCATGCCTATGCCCTGGAATGGTACTAACTAGGTTTTTCTTCTAGGGTTTTTTATGGTATTATGTCTAGACATTTGAGTCCCCTAATCATCTTGAATTAATTTTCGTATAAGGAGTAAGGAAAGGATCCAGTTTCAGCTTTTCTACTTATGCAGCCAATTTTCCAGCCACCATTTATTCAAATAGAATCCTTCCCCCATTTCTTGTTTTCCTCAGGTTTGTCCAAAGATCCAGATGGCTGTAGATGTGTGGTATTATTCTGAGGACTCTGTTCTGTTCATTGGTCCTTATATCTCTGTTTTGGTACCAGTACCCATGCTGTTTTGGCTTTACTGTACCCTTGTTAGTATAGTTTGGAAGTCAGGTAGCGTGAAATGCCTTCCAAGAGTGAACAGGCAACCTACAGAAATGGGAGAAAATTTTTGCCAATCTACTCATCTGACAAAGGCTAATATCCAGAATCCTACAAAGAACCTCCAACAAATTAACAAGAAAAAAACAACCCATCAAAAGTGGGCAAAGGATATAAAACTTCCCTCCAAAGGAAGACATTTCAACAGCCCACAGAACCACATGAAAAAATGCTCAATCTCACTGGCCCATCAGAGAATTCACAAATCAAAACACAACTGAAAGAATTACCATCTCACACCAGTTAAGAAATGGCAAAATCATAAAAGGTCAGGAAAACAACAAAGGTTGGTTGAAGAAATGGTGGGAGAAATAGGAAACTTTACCTGTTGGTGGGATTGTAAACCCAGTTCAACCATCTATGGAAACATTATGAACGATTCCTCAAGGATCTAAACCAGAAGTACCCAATATGGACCCCCATCCCCCAGTTACTGGGGTATATAACCCCAAAGGATTCGTAAATTGTGCTGCTATAAAGAGCACATGCACACGTATGTTTATTTGGGGCAACTATTCACAATAACAAAGACTTGGAATCAACCCAAATGTCCACTCAGTGAACAGACTGGATTAGAAAATTGTGGCACGATATACACCAATCGGAACACTTATGCAGCCCCATAAAAAAGATGGAGTTTGTGTCCTTTGTAGGGACATGGATGCAGCTGGAAACCATCCATTCTTAACGCAACACTATCACCAGAACAGAAAATCCAAACACCAACATGTTCTCATTCATTAGGTGGGGAACTGGAACAATGAGAGTCACTTGGACTCGGGAACGGGGAACATCACACACTGGGGCCTATCATGGGGAGGGGAGAGGGGAGAGGGATTGCATTGGAAGTTATACCTAATGTAAATGACGAGTTGATGGGTGCTGACGAGTTGATGGGTGCAGCACACCAACATGGCACAAGTATACATATGTAACAAACCTGCACGTTATGCACATGTGCCCTAGAACTTAAAGTATAATAATAAAAAAAAGAGAGAAATTATCTCCTTGCCCAATTATATATTTGTTCAGTTGTTTATTTGTATCAGTATAAACTTACAGATACAGGTTGAACATCCAAAATTCAAAATCTGAAATCTGAAATGCTCCAAAATTCAATACTGTTTGAGTGCCAACCTGATGCTCAAACAAAATGCCCATTGGCACATTTTGAATTTGGGTTTTTCAGATTTGCAATGCTCAACCCATAAATATAATGTAAATATTTCAAAATCCGAAAAGATCCAAAACCGAAACACTTCTGGTGTGAAGCATTTTATTTAAAGAATACTCAACCTGAATTTATTTCAACCTATTGTGTTGTAACACAATGCTTCCTTATTTATTCTGTTGCTCAAGTTTTTCCAACTTTGGTCACTGTGAATGGTTCCAACCTTTCCCTTTAGAAAACCTCCATCAATGTAGCAGCTTTGTTTTGTTGAGAGTGTGTGTGTGTATTAAGCACTCCTTTAATTTCTGACACTATGAGATGCTCCAAGTTCATCATGGATTTCCTTCTCTAATCTTAGCCATTTTTTGAAGGATCCTGATTCATTTTGATGGAAAATGGTATTAGACACTAAGAGCTAGATTATAGATGAGTTCATTAGTACCGGGTGACATTGCTTTTAGACCATCTCAGCTCACAGAGTAAATAATATATATGTGTATTTACTAACTCGTGTAAATATACATATCTATATAAATATTTCAAAATGTAGCCATCTATATCTATATTAAAATAAATGATTTTACATTGATGTCTTCAACTCATTTATTACCACATGGATCCTGGTAACCTCCTCTTGGTTATCTGTAAATTTCCACACCAAAAATGAGAAATCTGAATCCCAAAATCTGCCAACTACTTACTTAATTGTTCAGTTCCAGTATACAAATAGAGCAGCATGAGAATTGTCAACGCATACCTTTGCGGAAAACAACTTTATTAACTAAAGTCCAGTGCCTCTGTGTAATTTCTTTTCCATTTAGTCTTAGAAACTCCACTCAACTTTGGAAAGTTACTTAGGCCAGCATGTTTTCCTCCCACTCTCTACACTGAGGTTGTTTCACACATTTATAATACGGTTAGATTATCTTGTTTCAGCCTGAATTCTTTCCTGAAGCCATCTTTTCAGCTTCTACCTACTCAATGATTTTTTCTTTTAATTTGTATACGTTAAGGTTCACTCATAATAAGCCTTTATATAAAGTTCTGTGGGTTTTGGTAAACGCATGGTGTCATGTATCTACTATTGCAGTACTATGTACAATAGTGTCACTGACCTAAATGTCTCCTTTGCTTCACCTGTTTATCCTTCTTGTCTTTTCAAACCACTGGAAACCACTCATCTTTTACTATATCAAATTTTTGCCTATTGCAGAATGTCATATAATTTAAATCATTCAGCATGTAGCCTTTTCAGACAAGATGCTCTCACTTAGCATTTTGAATTGAAATTTCCTTTTGTCTTTGTGTGACTTGGTAGCTCATTTTGTTTAATTACTAAGTAATGTTCAATTACAGGAATCTATCACAATCTGTTTATCTATTCATCTATTTAAAAATCTAGGTTTTTTTCCACCAATTTTTGGAGATTAAGAATAAAGGTTCTATAAACATTAATATGTAGGTTTTCCTGTGGATATTATTTTTCAATCAAGTGTATATGTAAGTGTCATTCCTATGTTTTATGGTTTATTAGAAAGCTTAACTGGGGCTTAAGTTGTTCCAACTTTGGTCACTGTGATTGATTCATCCTATATCCCTTTAAAATACCCACATCAATATAGTATCTTTGTTTTGTTGAGTGTATGGGTGTGTAGAATCTTCCAAAGAGTTTTCCAAAGTGGCAGTACCATTTTGAATTCTCATCAGCAGCAAAAGAGTTACTGTCACTCCATATCCATGACAGAATTTGAGATTCTCAATTTTTGGATTTTCACCATTCAAATATAATAGGTATATCATAGCATCCTGTTTTCATTTGCAATTCACTAACTGCAATCATTTGGAACATTTTTATGCTTATTTGTCATATGTATATCTTCTTTGATAAGGTATCTTTGCAGAACTTTTGTTGATATTTTTGTATTCTTATTGTAGAGTTTTCAGTGTTCTTTGTATATTTTAGATAAAAGTCCTTATCAGATATATGTTACAAATATTTTCTTCCAGTCTGCCTTATCTTTCCATTCTCTTAACACTGTTTTACACAAAAAATAGGTTTTCAATTTTAATAGAATCCATGTTATCAATTTTTTTTTAATGAATCATACTTTTGGTGTTGTATCTAAAATTCATTGTCGGACCCAAGATACTTTTGGCATTTGGAGTTTTTTCTAAAACTCACTGCCAAACAACCATAGGTCACTTAGATATTCTTCAGCATTTTCTTTCAGAAAATTTTGTAATGATTTGTATCTGGCGTCATAAAGGCGGAGATAGGATTTGTTTCGCTGCTGAAGACAAGTCCTTTTGCTCGTCCTCTGGAAAGCCTTCTACGCCCGTTGGCCAAATAAATATAAATTGTAATTTTACGATTTATCACTAGGTCCATTTTATGTTCAGTTTGTTTTTTACTCTCCAACACGTCGAAACGTACCCCGAGATCCTCTGTAATGACTATTTATTTTCTTTTTTTTTTTTTTTTTTTTTTTTTTTGATGTTATGCCAGTGTTTTCGCAATTTGTTGAGAGATTATTCATTTTTTTTTTTTTTTTTTTGTTTTATCTGGGCATGAATTAGCCTTTGTCCTTTGTCAAATGGAGAATGAACAATATTTGTGTGGGTCTAATTCTGGGACTTATTCTATTCATGACCCTATGCATCCTGTTTTGTTCAGCAATCGCATGGCTACATGATTACTGTAAGCTACATAGTAAGTTTGGAAATTAATTTCTCGTGTTTTATTCATAACACTTGGTACATTTGCCTTGAATTTTATTGCTTTTTTTCTTGCTGCACCATCTCTATTGAATAAGGAGTCTCGGTTAACTCACTGGGGCTATCCTCTGATGAAGAGAAGAATCATTGCTATGGCATGATTGTATCACTTTGGAGAAGAATTGTTACGAGCTCACATGCGTTTTATTTTTCCTTTTTTTTTTTTTTTTTTTTTGACAGAGTCTTGCCCTGTCACCAGGCTAGAGGGCAGTGGCACGATCATGACTCACTGCAACCTCTGCTTCCTGGGTTCAGGTGATTCCCTTGCCTCAGCCTCCCGAGTAGCTGGAATCACAGGTGCGCATCACCACACCCAGCTAATATTTGTATTTTTAGTAGAGACAGGGTTTCACCATGTTGGCCAGGATGGTCTCAATCTCCTGGCCTTGTGATCCTCCCACCTTGGCCTCCCAAAGAGCTGGGATTACAGGCGTGAACCACCACGCCTGGCCTCATGTATATTTTTAAAAGACCTAGATACATATCTTATTTTGTTCCCATATTTAATAACTTTTTAATATATTAATGATATTGACTCATTCATCATAAAATCTTCTGTAATCCTAAGGGAAGGCCACTCAGATGGTAGGATGTGGTGAAACTGAATACTTCTGTCTTTTACATCAGCTTAATTGCTCCTTCCCTTGTAAAGCTTTATTTTCCTCCGATTTTCTATGGGTTCACAGACCCCAGTCTGTTGTGTATAGAAAACCTGTTGGTCATTGGTTGTTTCTTATTGCTTAAAGGCAAGTGTTAACACATGGACTTGTGCTTATATGCTGGGTGTGGAATGCCCTTGGCTTTATTATAGTCCAATTTCATGCTTCATATTACATCTTTTGGTATACCAACTTTAAAACCTTTTCTATAGTTTCTAGTATTTAAAAACGTTAACCAACCGGGCACAGTGGCTCAATCCTGTAATCCCAGCACTTTGGTAAGTTGAGGAGGGCGGATCACGAGGTCAAGAGATCGAGACCATCCTGGCTAACACGGTGAAACCCCGTCTCTACTAAGAATACAAAAATTAGCTGGGTGTGGTGGCGGGCGCCTGTAGCCCCAGCTACTCGGGAGTCTGAGGCAGGAGGATCACTTGAACCCAGGAGGCAGAGGTTGTGGTGAGCTGAGATCACACCACCGCACTCCAGCCTGGTGACAGAGCGAATTCCATCTCAAACACACACACACACACACACACACACACACACACACATACACACAAATATTTGTTTATGATAATAACAAATTCTACTTGCTCCACCACTAATACTTTGTTAGCCAAAAATCTTAAACATGTCAGGACCGTAGACAGCTTTCTCCTAACTGTTGTTTTTCCATCTCTGACACTGATTAGAATGATTTGCTCATAAGGTATATGTCCAAGTTAAAAGATATCCAATATTATATCACTCTCCATTTTCTGTTTTTTCTTTGTGTTGTTTTATTCTAAGGCTGTATTAATTCAATAGATATAATAGTATCTTGGCCATCTCCAAGACAGACATCTTTGCAATGGAAGACCACATAAAATTTTTTAGTTCCCTGGTTTCTCATTCAAGGGGTCAATCCAATAATGTCAGAAAAATTGCTTACCTCTGTCCTTTAAATTGAAAATGGACTTGTTTATATATATACATAAATATATATGTGTATATATATATGTGTAGACACACACACCCATGTTTATACACACACATGTATCTCAGAAAGTAATTGATCCTTGTTTATTAAACTAGCTCCAACATCACTGTAGACAACAGTTAATTTTCTCATATTCTGGCAATGGGTTCTTTTTGAATCTTTATATTCTATCATTTCATATATTCCATACATATCATTATATTTAATAATATATGATGTTACTATTTTTATTTTGATAGACTATTAGCAAAAGCTCATTCAAGAGCTTCTTTTCTGATACTAGAACTTTTGCCTTAGGGAAGGCACAAAGCTGAATTTTTAAAGCTGGACATTTGATGGTGATAGTCATCGAGGATTGCTTATATGAAGGGGCAGGTCATATTTCATTTGTCTAATTCTGTTTTCTTTAAACTAATTTTACACCATTAATTTGGACGAAGATAGTATACCAAATTACATGCCAGTACTTGGGCACAGAGTTATTAAAAAATCAGTAAATGGTTTTAAAAAGCATATCTATATCTATATCTATAGAGATATCTATATCAATTTTGTTATCTATACATATAGATATAGATAGCTATATAGATCTATATATAGATATCTATAGATATAAATATAGATATCCATATGGATATATCTATATCTATATATAAATCTATATAGATATAGATATAGATATTAAGCTTAACAAACTAATGATTAAATATGTATGCATTTATACATGTGCACATATATGGTTATATAATAAATGTAACCACTGTTAATTAATAAGAAAAAATAAATTTAAGCATATATCCCTCAAAGTTATTTGATTTTAGATGATACCTCATTTTAGTGTTACTTATATTTATAGACTGTGTTCTTTATATATGTGTTATTTGCTTACCTAAGCTGTCAAGACTTGTCTCCCCAAATAGTATGAGAGACAAAAGAGAATATTGGAAAAATCACAGGAATCTAGGAATCAAACAACATATGTATGACATTTTCCAAAACCACAAAATTATTGGGTGATGAGAAATAATTTGTTTCCTCCATCCAAACGTCAGAAATATAATTTGAAAAAATATTTAAATTACATGACCATATCACACAGTTTTGTTTTGTTTTGCATTTTCAAGATCAATAGATTAGTGTATGTTAAAGTTCATTATTGATCAAAATAGTATAATATTAAAATTAATCACAAACACTTGTGTCATTTGTACATTTCATCTGAGAAACTTTGTCTGAAGAACAAGATTAGAATAATTAAAATACCTTATCTGAGTTCAAACTTCTACAACTGTATATGTATAGCTATAGAGAGGAGAAAGTACATAATTTAATTTTAGATGTGTATTTTATATGCTGAAAATCCTATTTAATTACAGTAATGTACCTTTTTTGACATACAAATATTTAATAGACATTTTTCTAAGATATAATTGGAATATAATTAAGAAAGTAAAGGAATAATAAGGAAACTAATTTCAGTTTTTAAAGTTAACAAGATTCGAGTGAGTTCCCTGATTACAAAATTAAAGTTGAACCACGTTTAAAACATTGTACTTTATAGTATATCTGATAGTATTTATTTATCAACAAAAATGTGATTAAAATGCAAAGCATTTAATGCTGACAAATAATTAGGCATAGCAAACTTAGTAATCAGCTTTTTCCTATTGAATAATAATATGAAGAATTTTAATAAATCCCACAGGATAAAAGCTTGCTATCTTTAAAATAAAATACAACAGAAAATCCTTTTGGGTGCACACTTTTGTCCAAAAGCAGAGGAATGTACAGGTGTTAAATTGGCCCCAAGAGAGTTGTACTGACGTTCCCTAAATAAGAAATAAATTTAGAAAGAATTATGAGAAAAATAAAGAAGATATACCATCAAAGGACTATAAAGTTGAAGCAAACATTTTGTAATTTATACCAATCATGTTGTGAAGTTTATACAGAATCTCATGCTATGCAAATTTTTTTGAGAATTACTCTACCTCGCTGCAGATTTTTTCCCATTTGTTAGGGGGGAAAAAACCTGAATGTTTTCTTTTTTTTATTTTTTTTTATTTTTTTTTTATTTTTTATTATACTTTAAGTTCTAGGGTACATGTGCATAACGTGCAGGTTTGTTACATATGTATACTTATGCCATGTTGGTGTGCTGCACCCATCAACTTGTCAGCACCCATCAATTCATCATTTATATCATGTATAACTCCCCAATGCAATCCCTCCCTCCTCCCCCCTCCCCATGATAGGCCCCAGTGTGTGATGTTCCCCTTCCCGAGTCCAAGTGATCTCATTGTTCAGTTCCCACCTATGAGTGAGAACATGCGGTGT
>NW_016807895.1:566741-590911 GCF_001698545.2 Rhinopithecus bieti
GAAATAAAGATGTTCTTTGAAACCAATGAGAACAAAGATACAACATATCAGAATCTCTGGGACACATTTAAAGCAGTGTGTAGAGGGAAATTTATAGCACTAAATGCCCACAAGAGAAAGCAGGAAAGATCTAAAATTGACACTCTAACATCACAATTAAAAGAACTAGAGAGGCAAGAGCAAACACATTCAAAAGCTAGCTGAATGTTTTCTAAAGGCCTATTTTCTCCCAGTTCAACTCTTTCTATTTCTCTATCCGTTTGTTTATGCACTGGAACGTTAAGTCAATGTCATACATGATCCCAGGCTCAAATAAGTAATTATTTATATTAGGCATTAATAAATTAACCAATTAATTTTGCAAATACATATTAAATGCAGTCTACATGTCAATAACTTTTATGCAGGACACAATAACTAGCGAACTATTTACCACTATATGTGTTACATTTAGACTAGTTGAAAAAGTCAGTAAGCATATAATCTATTAAATGAAAGAGATAATAAAAGTTGTGGTAAATCATGTGAAGGAAATGAGTGGATGGTATAATAGAAAGCAATAGAGACTAAAACGGGGTAAACTATTTTTCAAAAGGTTATTCAGAGACTTCCTCCAAAACAGAATATAATACAAAAACTGAAGGAATGAGGAGATGGCTATAGATGAGCAAGATAAGATAGATCCAGGTCAGAGCGTGAGCAAAGGCAAGAAGTCCATGAATTGGACAAGTGCTTAAAGCACATGGGAGGTCTTCAGGTGGGCGCACATGGAGCAGTATCACTTTGTTCTAGTCAGTCCGTGCTGCTATATAAAGATACCACAGACTAAGTGGCTTAAACAACAAATTTTTATTTCTCACAATTCTGGAAACTGGAAAATCCAAGATCAAAGCACCAGCAGGTCTGCTGTCTGATGAGAGCACCCTTTCTGGTTTACAGACAACCATTTTCTCATTGTATCTTCACATAGCCGAGAGGGAGAGAGAAAAGAAAAGCTCAGGTACCTTCATGTCCTTCTAAGGGGACTAATTTCATCATTAGAGGCTCCACTCTCATGATCTAATCTAACCCTAGTATCTCCTAAAGGCTCCACCTCCTAATAATATCAATTTGGGGGTTAAGATTTTAGCATATGAATTTTCGTGGGCCACAAATATTTAGTCTATAATATTCCACCCTAGTTCCCCCCCAAGTCATGTCCTTTTCACATATAAAACACATTCATTTCATCCCAATAGCCCCCAAAGTCTATACTTATTCCAATATCGACTCTATAGTCTAAAGTCCAAAATCTCATCTAATATCATGTAAATAAGATATGGATGAGACACAGGTATTATTTATCCAGAGTAAAATTTTTCTCTGCATATGAACCAGTGATTACAAGCAAGCAACGTACTCTCAAAATACAGTAATGTGATAAGCAATGATAAGATAAATACACTTATTCTAAAAGGGAGGAATAGGAAAGAAGGAAAGGATGACAGGTGCAAAGAAAATTTAAAACCCAACAAGGCAAACTCCATGAGATCCTAAGCCTTGAGAATAATTCTCTTTGGCTTAGTGCCCTGCAGTCCAAGTCCACTGGGGCAGTAGTATCACTTTCTGAACCTCCTGGCATAGAAGTCCCATCCCCATGGTTCTGGGTGATCACCCCCACCCTGAAACCCTATGAAAAAACCATCTGGCATGTTGAAAGTGAGGCAATGGTCCCGACTTTGAAACCAACAACACATACCTGAATTATCTTTGGAGTCATTCTTCTCTTGTCTTGAATAATAGTTCTTTTTTTTTTTTTTTTTTTTTTTTTTTTTTGCAGCTGAATAACTATGGAGCTGGCCTATACAATCCAAGAAATCCATCAACTTTCTTTCATTCCTTCCCATATCCTTCTTCTTCATTTCAAACTGGCAGCTTTCTTCCTGGGGTGTCATACTAAATCTATGGTTCACATCCCTACTTAACACCTTTATCAAAAGACACTTAGCCACACCTTTAGTATTCTCTCTCAAACATTTTCTCATTTTTGTAATATGAAGAGCCTGAAAATTTTTCAAATCTTTAAACTTTGCTTCATTCTTGCTAAGCAATTCCATTTTAAGTAATTTTGGTGTCTCACATTTTACTATAAGCATTCAAGGGAAGCCAAGATGCTTCTTCAACAATTTTCTTAGAAATCTCTTTAGCTATGTATTCTATTTCACTGCTCTCAAATTTTACATTCTGTAAAACACTAAAACATAAATACAATTTAGCCAAGTACTTTTCTACTTTATAACAAGGATACCCTTTTCTCAAGTTTCCAATAACATGTTCCCCGTTTCCATCTGGAAGTTCATTAGAATGGCATTTACTGTCCATATTTCTATCAACATTCTGTTCCATGTTACCACGTTATTTAGATATTCTTTTTTTTTTTTTTTTTTGAGTCAGAATTTCACCCTTGCTGCCCAGGCTGGAGTGCAATGGCATGATCTAGGCTCACTGCAACTTTCTCCTCCTGGGTTCAAGCGATTCTCCTGCCTTAGCCTCCCGAGTAGCTGGGATTACAGGCATGCGCCACTATGCCAGGCTAATTTTGTATTTTTAGTAGAGACAGGGTTTCTCCATGTTCATCAGGCTGGTCTCGAACTCTTGACCTCAGATGATCCACCTGCCTTGGCTTTCTAATGTGCTAGGGTTACAGGCTTGAGCCACCACGCCTGGCCATTATGCCATTGTTTAGATATTCTTCAAGAAGATTAAGCATTTCTCGATTGTTCTCTTTTCTTTCTGTAACCTCACCAGAATCATCCTCAATGATCTATTCACAGTAATGCAGACTTTTTCTAGCATGCACCTTAAAACTCCCTCAGCTTTTACCTATTATTACCCAGTTCCAAAGCCACTTCCACATTTTTAGATATTTGTTATAGTAGCAAACCACTTCTGGTACTAATCTTAGTTTGTGCTGCTATAACAAATTATGGTTTACTAGGTGGCTTACAAACAGCAGAAATTTATTTCTCACAGTGCTGAAGCCTGGGAAGTCTAACATCAAGCAAGGCATGGCAGATTTAGTGTCTGGTGAGGGTCAATTTGCTGGTTCATAGATGGCCATTGTTCTGCTGTGTCTTCACATGGTCAAAAGGCAAAAGATCCCTCTCATGTCTCTTACAAGGGCACCATCTCATTCATAAGAGCTCTACCTCTATGACATAATCAACTCCCAATGGCTCCATTCCTATTATTATCACCTTGAGCAGGGTCTCTCAACCCCCAGTCTGCAGACCAGTACTGGTCCATGGTCTGTTAGGGACAAGGCTGCACAGCAGGAGGTGAGCAGCAGGCAGGAGAGCATTACCACTGGAGCTCTGCCTCTTGTGAGATTAGCAGCAGCATTCGATTCCCATTAGAGTGCAAACCTTATTGTGAGCTGCGCATGCGAGGGATCTAGGTTGCATGCTGCTTATGTGAATCCAATGCCTGATGATACATACATACATTTGTACATATGCGTTTATATATTTATCTGTATATGTATCCATATGTATATATAATATATATATATATATGTGTGCGTACATATTCAAGTTACAGTATAAAATCATTAGAACCACTTTGTTCCCTATTTTTAATTATGCCCAAAAGTGTTAGTGATAGAAGTATAAAATTACTTCTTTATTTTGACCAAGAATAAGAAAAGAATGGATTCTTCATTTTCCAATAGATCTGTTTTCTCCTGATATAAATGACACTCAAGAAATCACTCAGTCATCCACCTAGTTCATAAATAATCTAGAAGTTATATTTATTTTTTCTTCACCCCCCATAACCAATATATAAGATGATATTATCTATGTTTTTGAATATCTACATATGTGAATTAGATCCACATATTAGGTCTGATTTCCCAGAAACAAACCCTGAGACAAGGATTTTTGTGTAATTTATTGGTTGAAAATTTTGTTCTAGGTAAGGAATTGCAGGATTAATTGGAGTAATAGGACACGGATGGAAAAGAAGCCAAACAAAGGCATCAAAATCCCAGCTTCATTACGATTCTGTAGGAAAGCTCTAGAATGTAAATAGTATGTTGGGTTTCATACGTCGGCACCTGTTACATACTGGCAATGGGATATTATAGATGTTTGTAAACTTGGAGGCACATTACACATCCTGTGCATGTGGGCAAAGTGGTTCCAGTAGCCAAGGGAACTTGTTCAAAGACAGTTGCAGGTGCAGACCATTATAAGCAAAGGCATAGAAAAATTGTAGTGTATGTAGTGCTGGTGTGTGGCCACATTAAAGGATGAAAGGGAATCTGAGCAGCGTTTCAGTGTCTACTTCAAACCACTTCTCTATATGCCTTAATCATCTCTTACTGGACTAGAGTAATAGACCCTAACTGATCTCTCTCTTAACCAAATCCCTTTCCTGCCCTCTAACCTATTTTCTAGTCTGTGCCAGATTGATCTTTTCTAAACATATCATGTTAAAATCTTCCAACTGCTTTCAATCGCACCGAAAATAAATGAGAATTTCTTACTGTAGTTTATAAACGCCTATGGGATCCTAGCACCTGCCTGTCTATTGTCCCATCTAATAAAACTACATTGTTCCGCTCAAAGGCCTATGTTCTACACAAAATGGGCGTCATAGTTAGAACTGACCCCAGGAAATAAAGAATACCCTTTGATTTATTTGGCAAGTCTTATAAGCAAGGTCAATGATCAAAACAAATTCTACCAGTGGGAAGAAACCAGGGTAAACAGTGTGGTCAATGAAGGAATTCGTTGTATCAAAATAACAGTTATCCTTGAGATTCTCTGACTGTTCATTTTCCACTACAGCATCATTGAGCTACAAAACAGGGGGTGTATTCTGAGCCAGTGACCACTAGGTGTTACTCTTCCATTACACATTTTTCTAAGCATTATTTAACATTGTAAATTTCTGATATCTAATTCAGGGTTTTATATTGGCTGTGGTCAAATTTACCAATTATTCCATAGTTTACAGGATTACAAATAGTCACATAAAGGCTGATGCTAATAACCATAACCTGAGATTTTGGCATTGAAAAATGGTGTAATTTTGGATTATTGTAATTCTGGAGCTTAACCCTATGTATGTATTAAGAGCAGCATGTATTTGTAACCATATGTTTGTATTAAGAGCTAAGAGTGACCAATTTTTAAAATAATAAATATGGAAATTAAGGTACATAGATGTGTGGGACAGAATCTGTAGCTCTGGACCATAGTAAGAATCTATAATACCACCTGTCACTTACCGTTCTCCTTTCTGCTGAGTTGGACCCATATCTCTATGCCTATAGTAGGGGCAACCATGCTTGATGATGACAGTGATAATAATGATGCTTGTGATGATCATGATGATAATGCTAATATGCTGAGTTGTGTGCTAGCACTGTGCTAACTCTTCTACAGGCATTGTCTTATATTAAAAATGGTGTTTAAGACTGTGTATCTGAAACCTGGCTCTAATACTTATTACCTGTATAACTTTTGTCATGTTACTTAAATTCATCATGCCTCAGATTTGCTATCTTCAAAATAAAGTAAGTCATTGTAATGTACAAGACTATTACTTTGTATTGGTAAAAGTTTAAAATACAATTAACAACACCACCTTGTGGATCAGGTACCAATTAAGACCAAGTGATATAGGTTGGTATTTGAAAATATCACAGATAGTAAGGCAAAAATCCAAGCTAGATCCTTATATTTGACCTTTATACCTTGTTATTCCCATTACTGAATTCATAGATGCTTGGTCCAACACTGGGTTTCTGGCTTAAATCAGGTAAATGGGAGCCCATTCCCAGGATTTTTAAAACTCCAATTAGAAAAGACTATCAGTTGCTTTCTAAAATTGAAGATTTTAAATCTGAGTTCAGGAGATATCACTCACACAATTTATTCAGGTTGAGGAGGTTTAGTCAGGGTGAGAGATAAAATGAGAGAGAGAGAGAGAGAGAGAGAGAGGCGGAGAAGAGCGAAAGAATATAATACTCAAGCCCCTAATTCTAATTTTCATAATAAGGAAATGCCCAAGTGCTTCTTTGCTCCTTTTGTTATTTTTTTTTCCACACTTAATTTGATTTTATAACCCAATGACTTTTTTGCCTACTAGTTTGATATTGGTTTCCATTGCTTAATAGATCATAGCCATTATCATCTCACATCTTCTAAATTAAATATCATACAAATTAAAACCAATTTGATGACAAATAAAACTAATTCTGAAATATCAAATGAACTATGACTTTCATACAAGAATAATCAACTTATTATATTAACAGGGAGATATTACTTCAAAATTCTGGATCAGATTACTCTATACATAACATGCGTTATCTAATTTTGCAATATCAACTTTGTATGCTAATTTTTTCTTATTATTTTGGAAAATAAATTTGTTCTTAATTACCATGTAAAATGTTTTTATTTAGAGCATGTACTCCTCAGTCTCAAATAAATTTGAGTGTCCTACTAGATTAATTGTTGGAAAAATAGTTATTAACTGGAAAACATCAACATGGTGCTAAGTATTGCAAGACACAATCCTAAGTATATTAGGTACCATATAATTTGCCTTGAGGCAACATTTCAATCTGATGGAGGAGAAGGATTATAAAGAGGAAGATAGGGGGCAGAGTAGAAAAACCATTTACTAAAAATGATGGATTATGAGAAGTTCTCTTTAAAATATATAATTTCATATATGTATGTACATGCTAATAAATATTCTACTTTTATTAGTCTTGAGGACTATGGAACATTTTCTGTGATAATTTGTATACTGTAGAGCTTATTTCTCAAAATATTTAGTGTTTTAAATTACAAAAATATTAATACGTATCTGATTGTTTTATAGTAATCTTAAATTAGCTGCTAAATTCCTGCTTAGTCTACTTGAGCTTTGTATGTCTTTCCACTTATCTATGTGATAAATGAGTGTTTCATGACCGTTCACTGATGTAGAAATATAATGTACATATAGTACATAATAAAATTTAAATAATGTCTGGAATAAGTTTTTCAGTATACACGTTCTGGGAAAGTGAAACTCAAGCTAATACAGCCATTTTTTTCTCCTTACTCTCTAGGAAAAACAAACAATACATTGAATTTGACAACCTGCTGAAGTTTCAGATAATGAGGACTTACCATTGTATACCATTACTCATCTGGACCTATATGTTCCATACAGTTGATACCATCCTATTACAAGAAAAACCTAACAGTTATTTATCAAGCAAAAAGATAGTGGGTTTGACAAAAGATGATGGCAAAATGCTACGTCGCACCAAGCGTGGCTGGATGTGGAATCAGTTCTTCTTATTGGAAGAGTACACAGGTACTGACACACAATATGTAGGCAAGGTAAGAATTTATGTATGAGAAATCTAAAAGCTGAAAGTGACAGCTATTTATTTTTTACAGCAACTTTTCACATCACTAGTGATTATTAAAAATATTTAACTAATTATGTTCAGAAGGTGTGATATTGCAAATTATTTTAGTGGGGAAGAACAAGGAGCCATATTTGGATTCTAAATGTAAATCAATATCAATAATAAGCATAAACTACTAAGTCATATGTGGATGGATGTGATTCATTATTAATCAGTTAGATATTATTTAATCGTATGTGTATTATCTAACCAAAACTGTCCTTGAAATCTGTTGATAAATAGTTTATCATAATTAGGAATAGTATACTGTGCATGAGAAATAAAGTACTTCCAGATGTTTCTATTTCTTAATATCAGCTAGGGTGAGCTTCCTGCTTGTAATCTAGACAAAAGTGTTTAAGGCAGAAGGACAAAGACAAGATTAAAAAAAAGAGAAAGAAGACACTATCTTTAAGAAGATATGCTTCTGTGTTAGCAGAAACAAATTCGCTCATTAGCAATCAGAAGCACTCAATAATAGAGAATATGGAAATCTCTTCTTGTGTTCAATTTGGAGGAAGCAGATTCATTGCCTCTCTTTCATTGGTGTTTAGAGACTTCTTTTTCTTTAACTCATTATCTTTCTAATTTTCTTTCTTTAGTGGCATGACCTTTCTGACATCCATAATTTTCTATATATCTATCATCCTTTTCCTTACCAATCACATTCATACTATTATAAACGCAGGATAATTCATTTGTTAAGTATAATTATTCCCAGTTTACACCCGTTGCTGAGGTATATTAAAATTTTTACAACAAAACAAACAGTTTTAAATGCTAGCAGTCTACAGATCATAATTTTTTTTTTTTTTGAGTCATGTCATATATGTACTTGGAGGGACTGTAATGGTTTATGTATTGCTTGACTCACTGACAACACCAGGCACATAAATTAGATCAGGCCAAAAATGGAAAAAAAAAAAAAAAAAAAAAAAACCCCCCACACACACACAAGTATCTAATATCACAAATGTCATGCTTGTACCTTTTAAAACAGGAATACATTTGCTCTGTGAAATTGCCAAAATTTTGATCTAATTCTTCCTTATGTGTGGGGCAATAAAATGCAGCCTCCTTTATCAGAAGCCTATTATTTTCTCTTCTTTTGAAATGTATCTTTTCTAATTCCATAGGTCATGCTCATTCCACCCCATTCAGTTCGCTTGCTGGTTCCTTTTTTCCTGTTATTTCTTCTCAGGTTAGTCATATGGCATCCTCAGGCATCCCTCATTTAACAACACTTTTCACACTACAGTTAATAACTAACATCAGGAAATTCAAGTTTAGCAAGCAAATGTTTTTGTCTAAGGACGTGAAATTGCCTTATGATTCTCCAAGGAAATGTATAAAGGACACATTGAGGTCACAGGGCCTTACAGAAACAGTTTTATCCTTGGAGATTCACAAATACAGAAGAATAGCCACAGAAAACAGAGATGCTCATAATCTTAAGGCAGTTACAGCTCTACAGCAAGCATTTATTTTAAGCTGAAAACAAAATGCTTCCCCTAAAATTGAGTGTACATTAATTAATTTCTAGATTGACCACCATTCCTGCTCTCACATTTTAAATATACATTATGGTTTAAAATTTTGTGCACAATCATGCTTCCTTTTTTAATTAATTCCATAATCTGTCATAAACAATTATGAAATATCCATGCATAGTTTTGTTTAATTACTTTTCATAATTTTTTTTCATTTTTGTTGGAAAAATGGCATTTTGGATTTATGCATGGACAAGTTAGGGTGTGTGATTTTTTTGCCAATTTATTCTTGACAACGGGGTTATGAACCACAAATGGAACACTCATTATAATATGAGATGTTTGGGGAAAATAAACACAATGAAACCAAAACCACCTGTCAACTATTTCTGTGTTTCCAATGGGAAATAATATGTATACGAAATAGACACCTCAGCAAAATAAAATACTTATATTACTTTTTAAAGAAAAAATAAAACTCTTTCTGTTTTTTTAATAGGGATTTATCTAGGATATGCCATTACCACGTAGCTAGTTCATTATAAAAGTGAGCTGGATTTCAACCACATCTTAATACTTAATACTACGTTATTAAGGGTATTTACTCTCTTTATCCTGCTTTTCTGGTTTTTGACCTCACTATTTATTTGCATATATAGTGGCTGACTGGACCCTTAACTCTAAACTTAGTCAAACATATGAATTCTGATAAGGACTTAACATCTTGAGCATCTCGCAGATTGTCTTTTTGACCACAATGTTTCTGGTCTCCCCTGGTAGACCTCAATCTAGTCTTCCAGGATCCACTGCATTGGTAGCATATCCTGTAAAGAAAAGGCCTGTCGTATTTACCCTGCGCCAGGATTGGGAAGGGCTAAGTAGCTTCTAATGGGAGGAAATCTCCATGATTTCTTTATAGTTTTATGGAAGCTAGGTATCATAGAAAATATTAATTTACAAGTGCTGTAAAATTGCATAAAATTGGGAAGACATATTTGTAAAGGTTAAAAACTGGGTTTGATCCTGAATTAAGAGAAAGCAGTTTTAGAAAAATAAAGTAGTGCAGCAAAATTTAATAAATTATATACATGTATACACACAAACATGCAACTTACAAGATTTAGTCCTAATTGTGACACGCAGTAACTATTACAATTTAGAAGTTATTTAAACTTACCAACCCTCAGATTCTTGTTGGGTTAATTTACATCGTCATTAAGATTTCTTTAATTCCAAATTTCTGGTCTTTTCTAAGATTTTGGAGAGGGCTGTCATTAGGGACAAAAAGAGCCAGAAAGATTTTTGTAAATATGTGCATCTGGACAAATCTAAGAGGGTGGAATTGCATGTATATAGCACAATAAAGAAAAAAAGAGGCTAGTCTAATAGTATAAAGTTAGACCTTCACTGTGAAAGGTCCAGAATCGGGGCCAGGCGTGGTTGTGGTGCGTGTAATCCTAGCTACTCGGGAGGCTGAGGCAGGAGAATCGCTTGAATCCAGGAGGCAGAGGTTGCAGTGAGCCAAGGTCGCGCCACTGGGCTCTAGCCTGGGTGACAGAGCAAAATTCCATCTCAGAAAAAAAAAAAAAAAAAAAAATCTTATTCATAGCACAAGTTCAATTATTTGGATATATCTTCTATGTTGTCTCCTAGATTCTGTGACATTTGGGCTTTGAGTCTGTGTTGGATTTATTTTCTTTCCCCAAATTTTTGACATAATAGGTTTACTCAAAATTAATAGTCAGCTACTATTTTAAAACTCTTTATTCTTTATTAATCTGAATCCTGAGAAATTGGTCTTATGAAAATAGAAAAGCAGAGAAAATTTTACAGAAATATATTCCCTTTTTCTGACAAATGGTACATCAAAGCCAAACTTCCTCTTTGTTGTTCTTCCAATTCCTTTCCTATATTTCCATTATATTAGAGGGTTCTCATAACTGTGAAACCATTTAAAAATATTAATTGTGGTGGAAAATGGTTCTTAATATGGCTACCAAGTTGTATGTTTAATTTTTTTTTACACTTCCACCACTGATTTCAGTGTTTTTGAACTACTTCTAATATTCCAACATACTCTTCCTCATCTTCTAAACTTGCACATGATCAAATGCACCTTTATATACTCATCAATAAGGGAGGAAGGAGGAAAGGAGTGAGGAAGGAAACCAGGAAGGGTGGGAGGGAGGGAAAAACTTGCAGATGTTTGAATCCACCTTTATATACTCATCAGAAAAGATGGGACGGAGGGAGGGAAACAACAAATGTCAGAAGTGACATTATCTTCAGCAGGGTTTGGAGAGAGGGATGGGGAAAACTCTTTACATACAAGGCCATAAATTATGATGATTATGATGTCACTATAAAAGCAGTATGTGCTCCCTGTTAAAAACCAGGAACATAAGATTTAAAAATAATTTTAAAAAATCTAAGATGTTTATAATGATATCACTAAGATAAGGGTAAGTTGTCTAAATATTTTTCTACCTATTTATCGGTTTTATTTTTAACACTGTTGATTTTCTATTGTTTTCATACCTGTTTTATCTTGTTTTTCTCTGTCAATTCTACGTTTTGGCATATTGTTAAAATGTTAATATTAGCCATGTCATATTATGTCATATATAAAATCATACAAAATTTAAAATTTTCCACATATTTTGTTTAGACTCTCTCTGGTTTTATACGTGCAAACATGTATAAAAACATGGTCCACCTGCCTCTGCCTCCCCAATTTTGTACCTGATATTTTTAGCACAGTTGGCTCTCCATATGTGTGGATTCCACATATGTTTATTCAACCAACAGTAGACTGAAAATATTCAGAGAAAAATAAAAGATAGTTGCACCTTTAGTGAAAATGTACAGGCTTTTTTTCTTGTCATTATTCCCTAAACAATATAGTATAACAATTGTTTACATTGTATTTAGAGGGTATTAGGTATTATAAATAATCCAGAAATGATTTAAAGTAAATAGAATGATATGCATCGATTAAATGTAAATTCTACACCATTTTATATAGGGACTTGAGCATTTGCACATTTTGGTATCTGCAGGGATTCCTGGAACCAATCACCCACGGATACCAAGGGATGATTATGTATTATAAATTATCTTTTTTAAGGCTAGATTACTAGAGGGAGAATTCTCAAAATTGAAATATAGGAATAATTTTAAAGTTCTGGGTACATATTAGCCAATGGCATTTCAAAAATTTATACCACTTCTCTTCCACCAACAAAAAACCGATGTACCAACGTGGGGCATTAGTTATGCTACATTGTTTGTCTGGTTGTGACTGTACTTTAATGTGAAATTTAGTCCTGTGTAATATCATTGTTCAATTAATTTTGAAAAAAACTGAACACCTACAGTGTGGGGCACTATGTTAAGTTCTAGAAATAGTAGTAATTAAGATTAATTTGTCCTTATCTTAAAGAATTCCTCTATTATAAATGCAATGCTATTATTGCTCATTGCTGTGAGAAAGACCTGCTAATAGCCTCAATTCAAAAAAAGTAGACAATTTTTTTGTGACTCAATAGACTGAATTCCTAACACGTAAACTCTATTTAGCTTAATTCTGCGCTAGAATCATCTCCAAATTAATAATGTTCGCATGTTTGTTTGTTTAGAAACTGCCATGTTTTCTTTTTCTGATGATCAGATATTTGTACCAGATATTCACAAATATTCAAACTGTACTCAAGCAAATCCTTTATAATTTCTGCATTATAAATCCTAATAACTCATACTAAGAGTCTTATAGGAGCAGTAGTGGTATTCATGGAAAAAAATGCCAGGAAAATATTGTGAAAATATCTAACTTTCTTTAAACAAGTTTTTTGAGGTAATTGGAGTCACTTTAGATAGACAATTGACTATATGCTTAGTAAAATTTACTCAGTAAATATTCTAATTCACAGCCAGAATTTCCAAGGAAGGTGATTACTAACTCATCATACCAGATATTTACGTTAAAAACAGATGCACAAAAAAACTGTTCAATAATAGTGAATAAGTGAGTGACTAGGCAAATCTAAGAAGAGGCCTTTCTTTTCTACAAAAAAGAGAAAATATTCGTACATGGTTATTTTGGGAAATTTCCAACTCCCTCAATGTTTTCCAACAACAAATGTTTCAAAACTACATTTTAAAACTGCTTTGGTAAATGTTTCTTATATACTTGAATGTTTATTACATACTTGCTGGGTATAGCATTCTTAGGAAAATAATTTTAGAAAAAAATGTGACAATAGTGTTGTTTAATTCTCAGCATTCCATATTTTGTGTCTCCATATTCAAATTCTTCCTAGGACTAAGCGTTTTAAATACTCCATTTAAAAAATTTTCTCTTTAACTCTGTCATTTTTTTCTCATTTATTTTAATGCAGTTATCAGATACATATCTAATGATCTTTTTATATTTCTGATTAAATATTTCATCTTTATGAATACCACCCTTTACCTGTGATAATTCTACTTACTTGGGGTTAACTTTGCCTGCTAAGAATTTACCCACACAACTTCTCTCATTAATGTGCTTATGTGGTTTAACTTTTATCATTCTTTTGCTCTCAGCCTCTGTGTATAATTCTATTAAAAATCCAGCTGTAAAGATTTATTGTCATATAAAAAGGTCAGAGTTGGTTTATTCTTTTTGTGCAGTCTGACAATATTTGACATTTAATTGGCTTAAACTCATTCATATATAATGCCATTAGTGATATATTTGGATTTAAGTCTGTCATTTTCTTGTTTTCTGTTCCCCCTAGTTGTTCTTTACAGCTTTGTTTCTGTTTTTTGTTTTGTTTTGTTTTACATTTTTGTCTATCATCTTTTGGAACAGTTAAGTATTTGTTTAAACACCTATGTTTATGCTCTTTATTGGCTATTCTTAGCCATACTTCTTTGTGTTTTTATGTTTTTAGTATGTATTTAAGACATCTCAAGATTCATTCTTAATTTGTTACAGTATAAATTGAATTAATAACGTATGTTTTAGCATTTAATACACTCATCTTACAATAGTATAATTTATCTTGCAAGACTTTATTCTATTTTTGTAATATATTTTTCTTGTATATATTGTAAACTTCACAATGCATTGTTAATGCTTATTAAACAATTCATTATTTATTTAAAACTTTTAGAAATAAGGGTAATCTTTTATATTAATTTATATAAATATGTCTAGTCAGTGCTTTTTATTCTTATCTATAGTTCAGAATTTCTGTGTGACAACATTTGCCTTCAACTTGAAGGATTCTTTTAGCATTACTTGTAGTGTGGGTTTACTGGAAACAAGTTTTCTTAGCTTTTCGTTATTTGAAATATCTTTATTTAATTTTCATTTTTGAAAAATATTTTAACTGGATATAAAACTGTGGGTTAATCTGACAGTTATTTTCCTTTTAGCACTTAAAATTATTGTTACATTGTATCATGAATTCTATTACTTTTAATAAAAAATTAGCCATTATTCTTAATGTTGCTGCCCTATATGTAATATGTATGTTTTTCTGGCTTCTTTTAAAGTTATATTTATAGCTTTGCTTTAACTATTCTTAATTTGATACCTAGGTGTGATTTTTGTTTATCCTGTTTGGAATTCACTGGCCTCCTTAGATCAGTGAGTTGTTTTTCGTCAGATATTTAAAATTAAATGGCCATTTTTTAAAAAAGGTATTTTTGTGTTCATTTTATCTTCCTTTTGGAAACTTCAAATACAAATATTTCAGGGCATTTCATATTGTCTCATCTTTGGAAACTATTTTTGGTTAATATAGTACTGTCTCTGTGCTTAAATTTGGAAAATTTATTTTCAGATTTNGACGGAGGGAGGGAAACAACAAATGTCAGAAGTGACATTATCTTCAGCAGGGTTTGGAGAGAGGGATGGGGAAAACTCTTTACATACAAGGCCATAAATTATGATGATTATGATGTCACTATAAAAGCAGTATGTGCTCCCTGTTAAAACCAGGAACATAAGATTTAAAATAATTTTAAAAAATCTAAGATGTTTATAATGATATCACTAAGATAAGGGTAAGTTGTCTAAATATTTTCTACCTATTTATCGGTTTTATTTTAACACTGTTGATTTTCTATTGTTTTCATACCTGTTTTATCTTGTTTTCTCTGTCAATTCTACGTTTTGGCATATTGTTAAAATGTTAATATTAGCCATGTCATATTATGTCATATATAAAATCATACAAAATTTAAAATTTTCCACATATTTTGTTTAGACTCTCTCTGGTTTTATACGTGCAAACATGTATAAAACATGGTCCACCTGCCTCTGCCTCCCCAATTTTGTACCTGATATTTTAGCACAGTTGGCTCTCCATATGTGTGGATTCCACATATGTTTATTCAACCAACAGTAGACTGAAAATATTCAGAGAAAATAAAAGATAGTTGCACCTTTAGTGAAAATGTACAGGCTTTTTTTCTTGTCATTATTCCCTAAACAATATAGTATAACAATTGTTTACATTGTATTTAGAGGGTATTAGGTATTATAAATAATCCAGAAATGATTTAAAGTAAATAGAATGATATGCATCGATTAAATGTAAATTCTACACCATTTTATATAGGGACTTGAGCATTTGCACATTTTGGTATCTGCAGGGATTCCTGGAACCAATCACCCACGGATACCAAGGGATGATTATGTATTATAAATTATCTTTTTTAAGGCTAGATTACTAGAGGGAGAATTCTCAAAATTGAAATATAGGAATAATTTTAAAGTTCTGGGTACATATTAGCCAATGGCATTTCAAAATTTATACCACTTCTCTTCCACCAACAAAAAACCGATGTACCAACGTGGGGCATTAGTTATGCTACATTGTTTGTCTGGTTGTGACTGTACTTTAATGTGAAATTTAGTCCTGTGTAATATCATTGTTCAATTAATTTTGAAAAAAACTGAACACCTACAGTGTGGGGCACTATGTTAAGTTCTAGAAATAGTAGTAATTAAGATTAATTTGTCCTTATCTTAAAGAATTCCTCTATTATAAATGCAATGCTATTATTGCTCATTGCTGTGAGAAAGACCTGCTAATAGCCTCAATTCAAAAAAAGTAGACAATTTTTTTGTGACTCAATAGACTGAATTCCTAACACGTAAACTCTATTTAGCTTAATTCTGCGCTAGAATCATCTCCAAATTAATAATGTTCGCATGTTTGTTTGTTTAGAAACTGCCATGTTTTCTTTTCTGATGATCAGATATTTGTACCAGATATTCACAAATATTCAAACTGTACTCAAGCAAATCCTTTATAATTTCTGCATTATAAATCCTAATAACTCATACTAAGAGTCTTATAGGAGCAGTAGTGGTATTCATGGAAAAAAATGCCAGGAAAATATTGTGAAAATATCTAACTTTCTTTAAACAAGTTTTTTGAGGTAATTGGAGTCACTTTAGATAGACAATTGACTATATGCTTAGTAAAATTTACTCAGTAAATATTCTAATTCACAGCCAGAATTTCCAAGGAAGGTGATTACTAACTCATCATACCAGATATTTACGTTAAAACAGATGCACAAAAAAACTGTTCAATAATAGTGAATAAGTGAGTGACTAGGCAAATCTAAGAAGAGGCCTTTCTTTTCTACAAAAAAGAGAAAATATTCGTACATGGTTATTTTGGGAAATTTCCAACTCCCTCAATGTTTTCCAACAACAAATGTTTCAAAACTACATTTTAAAACTGCTTTGGTAAATGTTTCTTATATACTTGAATGTTTATTACATACTTGCTGGGTATAGCATTCTTAGGAAAATAATTTTAGAAAAAAATGTGACAATAGTGTTGTTTAATTCTCAGCATTCCATATTTTGTGTCTCCATATTCAAATTCTTCCTAGGACTAAGCGTTTTAAATACTCCATTTAAAAAATTTTCTCTTTAACTCTGTCATTTTTTTCTCATTTATTTTAATGCAGTTATCAGATACATATCTAATGATCTTTTATATTTCTGATTAAATATTTCATCTTTATGAATACCACCCTTTACCTGTGATAATTCTACTTACTTGGGGTTAACTTTGCCTGCTAAGAATTTACCCACACAACTTCTCTCATTAATGTGCTTATGTGGTTTAACTTTTATCATTCTTTTGCTCTCAGCCTCTGTGTATAATTCTATTAAAATCCAGCTGTAAAGATTTATTGTCATATAAAAGGTCAGAGTTGGTTTATTCTTTTGTGCAGTCTGACAATATTTGACATTTAATTGGCTTAAACTCATTCATATATAATGCCATTAGTGATATATTTGGATTTAAGTCTGTCATTTTCTTGTTTTCTGTTCCCCTAGTTGTTCTTTACAGCTTTGTTTCTGTTTTTTGTTTTGTTTTGTTTTACATTTTGTCTATCATCTTTTGGAACAGTTAAGTATTTGTTTAAACACCTATGTTTATGCTCTTTATTGGCTATTCTTAGCCATACTTCTTTGTGTTTTATGTTTTAGTATGTATTTAAGACATCTCAAGATTCATTCTTAATTTGTTACAGTATAAATTGAATTAATAACGTATGTTTTAGCATTTAATACACTCATCTTACAATAGTATAATTTATCTTGCAAGACTTTATTCTATTTTGTAATATATTTTCTTGTATATATTGTAAACTTCACAATGCATTGTTAATGCTTATTAAACAATTCATTATTTATTTAAAACTTTTAGAAATAAGGGTAATCTTTTATATTAATTTATATAAATATGTCTAGTCAGTGCTTTTATTCTTATCTATAGTTCAGAATTTCTGTGTGACAACATTTGCCTTCAACTTGAAGGATTCTTTTAGCATTACTTGTAGTGTGGGTTTACTGGAAACAAGTTTTCTTAGCTTTTCGTTATTTGAAATATCTTTATTTAATTTTCATTTTGAAAATATTTTAACTGGATATAAAACTGTGGGTTAATCTGACAGTTATTTTCCTTTTAGCACTTAAAATTATTGTTACATTGTATCATGAATTCTATTACTTTTAATAAAAAATTAGCCATTATTCTTAATGTTGCTGCCCTATATGTAATATGTATGTTTTCTGGCTTCTTTTAAAGTTATATTTATAGCTTTGCTTTAACTATTCTTAATTTGATACCTAGGTGTGATTTTGTTTATCCTGTTTGGAATTCACTGGCCTCCTTAGATCAGTGAGTTGTTTTCGTCAGATATTTAAAATTAAATGGCCATTTTTTAAAAAAGGTATTTTGTGTTCATTTTATCTTCCTTTTGGAAACTTCAAATACAAATATTTCAGGGCATTTCATATTGTCTCATCTTTGGAAACTATTTTTGGTTAATATAGTACTGTCTCTGTGCTTAAATTTGGAAAATTTATTTTCAGATTTATTGTTTCTTATGTTTCTGTGCCTAATCTACCATTATACATTTTTAATTCAGTCATTATATTTTCAGTTCTGGGTTTCCTTTATTATCTATTATATTTTTTACAAACTTTATGACATTTCTCATGTACTTTCCCATTATTTTAGTATGCTCTATGAATTCTTCAATATATTGATGGCAATTATTTATAAGTCTTTGTCCCATTAAATTCAATATCAGAGTCTTCTTTAAGTCTATTTCTATTCACTACTTTTTTTTTTATTATGTGTTAGAATGTTTCTGCTTTTTTAATCTCTAGAAAGCTTAGATTATATACTAGACATTGTGAATAACACATTACAGAAATTCTATTATTTTGCTTTAAACAGTGTTGAGTTTCATCCCAGCAGGCAGTAAAATTGCACTGGATGTTACTTTGATCCTGTGTAGGTTTGGTTTTAGAAATTTCTAGGCAGACTATTATTTTGTTTATTCCCTGAGTCCTGTAGTATAACCCTTCTTAGTACAGCTTCCTTACTCGTAAGTTATTACACTACTAATGTTTCACTGGAAATCCCGAAGTGTTTACCGAGTATGTCTACCTAAAAGGAACTTGAATTTTAAACTCTTCTTCTCAGTATCTGAAGTGCTTCAAATCTCTCTCAGCTCTTACTCGTGTCTTACTGTATACACGTTCAGTTTAGAAGTCATGCATGTGTATGCCAGTTTTAGGACAGCCTCCTCTGTGGCTTCCTCCATTCCTGGATCTTTCTCCTCTCAATTGTTAACCAATATGGCAGCCTTGAATCCTGACCCTTAGTTCTTAAACTGCATGTTTTACATGACACATGAAATGAAGTATTCCCTCAAAGAAATTAATGTAGAATTCACTTTATGCCCTGTTTGCTTGTAATCTTTCCAGTCTTTGTTCACTCCTGGTTATTATTTAGTGCTATGTATATATACATGCACATATAGCCATATAACTATATAGTATATACGTATAGTAAGGTATAGTATATAATTTCAAGATGTCTGTTTGTAGGATGTGTAGCGTGTGCGTAGAAAGAAGGGAAAGAGCGGATCGGCGGAGAAAAAGGTGAAAGGGCGCGGAGAGAAAATGGCTGAAGATTATTGAAGCATTATGGTTTTATTTGTCAGTCTGGTCTGTAAGTGGGCCCAGGGATTGGTGTGTGAGTCCTTCGCCTAGGTAGAGAATCCAGCGTGACTTTCAAAGTCGTTCAGAGTGTGGTTTCATCGAGAGACTATCTTGTTCAGTTTCCATTAGTATGAGAAAGTCGTTGAGAGTAAAGAAACTAACATGAAAGTGGCCGTATTTAAGAAATGTATAAGCTTGGGCATGTGAGTCTGTGAATTTAGGTGAGGGAAGCTTGCCATAGAGTACGGTCAGAGACTAATGGATCACTATTTGAAGATGGGACTGTTCTCTTCTAAATGGGAATCATAATTCGTTATGGTTAAAACTTCTTTAATTTAAATTTATAATATATACTGTGATTATATTAGACTCTTTCTTTGCTCTTAGATTATAGATTCTGAAATCTTCATTTAGTAGTATAAACAAGTATCTGTAAATAAGTGAAAATAATTTTAATAAATATAATACATACAATGATACAGATGACAAAATATTTTATATATACAAATATTTATAAATTGATGAGAAAAAGATAAAAGAAGATATAAATTAGAGCAAAAAGACTTCATAGATATTTTACAAAAGATGATATCCAAGTGGCCAGTATGCATAATAAGATGTTCAATAATTAAAAATGCTAGAAACATAAAAGGAGGCAATAAATGGAGAAATAAAGTATGCATAAAATTAGACGACTACTTGAGCTCAGGAGTTCAAGACCAGCCTGTGCAACATGGCGAAACCTCATCTTTACCCAAAAATACACAAAATTAGACTGGTGTTGTGTCCTGAGCCTCTGGTCTCAGCTATTAGGGAGGCTGAGGTGGGAGGATTGCTTGAGCCAAGATCACACCATTGTACTCCAACCGGGGTGAGACCCTGTCTCAAATAACAAAACAAACAAATAAAAAAATAGAGGAGTGTAAAATAACCTAAAGATTAAATATCATCCCAATCAATATGCCTGTGTATTTCTGATAACTTACCTTTTTCAATCTTATAGGAGGGTCACTCAAATTCTGCCAACTTCTGTACGCTCTTTAGCCAGATTCACTGATTATCAATATTTCATCCAATTTGTTTCATCGCTCTTTCTGCTCATAAAGAGTTTATGTTAAGGTAGAAATAGTTCAGGTTTTTCATTATGTCTAGAACTTGTCCCTGCTTGAGATCTACAGAACGTTTGAAGCACTCTCAAATTCACACTAACTTGGTGGAGGATTGAATTCTAATTTCTGTTTCCTCCTAATTAAATTTCTGTTCGTTTCCTTAGACTTCTTGACAACATTTTTGACTAAGTTACTTGGATTTCTGTCTTGTGCATGTGAAGTTTAGACAACAACAAAACAGTTGGGCATTTTAAGAAGAGACTTGGAAGTTCCACTCTCTGTGATTCCTCTCTAAGATCGTGCCTTTCAATTTCTTACCACTGTCTCAGGCTCAAACGCTAACCTCGGTCTCCTTGGCACAATAATATTGCTTCTCTCTGTTTGAGCTCCATCTATAACAGTCTCTACTACCCACAACTGGGAATTACCCTCAGAAGGGATGACCCTCTGGTATATCATGACCAGAGCCTGGTTATGATATAGGCCATAAGAAGCTTAAATTAAGGCCATAAATTTTGCAGTTCTTCCTCTTTGGTTGGTGTCCAGTGTCAATAAATTTTTGTCTATCTGTATATTTGTTTGTTTGGGTCAGATTATCTTAATTATCCTCAATAGACATATTTGTCCAACACAACTGCTTTGTGAAGACAAAAACCTGAACACCAGGATTGCTTTTGAGAAACGCAGCACAATGTGAATATGCAGGTATCACACTAAGGCTTACAATACTGCAATATTTAAAAATTTTTCAAATGTGCTAAGTCAAAGTAAACACTCTTGTTGTTTATCCCAAAGCTATACTTATTATTTTGGGTTCATGTTTCAATACATTAGGTAGAGAGTTTTATATCGTAGGTGATAATATGACTCATTCTCTTATTTTGATATCTTACTCTTAAGAATAATACTTTGTATATTTTGAGGTGCTCTAGCATGTTAAGAAACATGAGAGTTCACTGTTTCCTTATTAGGAAATAATTCAGACCTTCAAATGGGAATCTGCTTTGGCCTTGTGTAAATATTTTCTAGTCTCTTCTTGTCTAGATCTCCCAAGTCTATTAGAGAGTCACATCCCTGCTCTTCTGGTAACAATGTCTCAAGTGGCTGTGAGATCAGGAAGTAGCTTCCCTTCTTTCCAAGGCAATTCTGTGAGCACCTCCACTCACATGTCAATCAGAAAGTGAGGGCAGATGTCAAAGGCCATAGCCTTTATCTTGTAAACTTTCTGTTCTGTTATTTTATTATATGTATATAACAGATATGGGGCTGAGGGTGGGGAAAATGGAGAGCTGTTGGTCCAAGGGTCAAAAGCCATAGGATGGATACATTCTAGATATCAAATGTACAGCATGGTGACTACAGTTATAATACTCTGTTGTATACTTGAAATTTGCTAAGAGAGTAGATACTGTTTTCTCAACACACACACACACACACACACACACACACACACACAAGGGTAACTATATGTGGTGATGGATATGTTAATTAGCTTAAGTGTGCTCACTTCATAATTTACATGTATATCAAAACATCACATTGTACACCTTAAGTAGATACATTTTGTATTTGTCATTTGTATACTTCAATAAATCTTGGAAAAATCAAAATAAATGAACACTCACATCACTGTTTTGTCTTTTGTATTTTATAAACGTACTCCCACCCAAGTCCATTCAGACAAGTTTATTCCTGAAAATATAGAAGCCTCACCAGCCACTTCAGTGCCTGGCACATATTCACACTCAATTCATTGTTGATTTTAATCTAGGATTTTTGAGCACAGAACTGTAATATTCTTTATCACTATTGTAATCACTGCACTGATTAAACACAAGATAGGAAATCTAAAATGAACAGGCAAATATCTTTCAAACCTACAGAACTGCTTTGTTGGAATTCTACAAAGAGAAAAAAAAAAGCACCTATCATGTTTCTTTTACTTATTTTTCTTCATAAGTACAAGCTCATTCTTTTGCTTGCTATAGATGGCCTTTTCTTTTCTTCTGTTTTGTTGTTGTTGTTGTTGTTTGTTTGTTTGTTTTTGCGTGTGTTTTTTGTTTTTTTTTAAGATGGAGTCTCACTCAGCTGCCCCTCACTGCAACCACTGTCTCCCAGGTTTAAGCGATTCTCCAGTCACAGCCTCCCGAGTAGCTGCGAATACAGCCACCCACTATCATGCCCAGCTAATTTTTGTATTTTAGTAGAGATGAGGTTTCACCATGTTAGCCAGGCTGGTCTTGAACTCCTGACCTCAGGTGATCTGCCTGCCTTGACCTCCCAAAGTGTTAGGATTACAGGCATGAGCCACCACACCTGGCCATAAACAGCCTTTTCTTAACATGAATAAATGATCTTAACAAATAGAACAAAGCAGGAAAAAAATAAGTTTTAAAATATACTATGCAAGATAATTAAAATGGAGGCATATTAAATAACCTAGACATTACATATTGTTTTGCTGATATTTCACTGCATTTTAAAATATAAAAATGCGTTGTAAACACTGTTTTGAACCTTAAATGTGTTAATCATATTAAAACAGAAAATGAGATAATAACACGAAAAGAAAGAAAATCCATTCAAAGAAATATTTATTAACACGTGCTCCCTAAGAGGTATTAGGGCAGAGAGAGAGACACTCAAATTGGTGAAATTTCTTCTAGTTGTAATTACTTGAAAAGATTTGATCATGGAAGAGGTTGAAATTGATGAATAGTATTATATAATCACATGTTTGCAATAAATTTAAATTCAGTCTTGAATTTCAAGTAACATCAGTTGTTAATATGTCTTGTGCTGCTAATCTTCAAGGAAAATCTTTCCTAAACACACACACACACACACACACACACATACACATACAAAATAGATACTAAAAGGGGGATTGCAAACTAATGTACAAAGAAAATGATAGGTTGATGCAATCAGATACCTAGTGGGACATTCCAGAAGCTAAACAGACAATTGTGGCTCAGGTTTTCCAATTTCTTAGGTCATTAACTGAAGTCATAATATAGATCTGGTATAGAGAGTACATTCAGTAGTCAATTTTAGAACTCCAATAATCAAAGTCCCACTGATACCCAGTGATCAGGTATTGCTTCCAAATTGAAAAAAAATCAATAAGCCTGGATGTGGTGGCTCACCCCTGTAATCCCAGCACTTTGGGAGGCTGAGGCAGGCAGATCACAAGGTCAGGAGTTCGATACCAGCCTGGCCAACATGGTGAAACCCCATCTCTACTAAAAATACAAAAATTAGCCGAGTGTGGCAGTGCACATTTGTAGTTGCAGCTACTTGGGAGGCTGGGGCAGGAGAATTGCTTGAATCTGGGAGGCGGAAGTTACAGTGAGCTGAGATGGTGCCACTGCACTCTAGCCTGGGTGACAGAGTGAAACTTCATCTAAAAAAAAAAAAAAAAAAAAAGAGAGAGAGATTAAGGCATTTGGCAGGTTTTAAAGGTGGGCCGAGTATAAACCAGTTCAGGGGAGGTTCTAATGAGGGATGTGAAATCTGATTGCAGAAGTTGACGATGAATAGAAAGTAAGAAACTAGAGGTACAAATATAG
>NW_016807895.1:591042-631169 GCF_001698545.2 Rhinopithecus bieti
AAAAAAAAAAAAAAAAAAAAAAAAAAAAAAAAAAAAAAAAAAAAAATCTGAGTTTACTATTACTTTGCTACAGTTAGCATCAAGATTAAGTGTCATCATTCTCGCGTCTTAGTTTCTTCCTCTCACCCACAATCTACAACTAAAGTGCAGGAGCAGAGGACTTTTTCCAGTGCTTGACCATATTTTGTTAAAACCTGGTAGAAACTGTTTTAATATTTCATGTCACAGGACCACTGAAAAGCATCCAGTAGAGAAAGTATAGCTGATCCTTTAACGACATGGTTTAATTGTGTATGTCCACTTGTAGGCAGACTTTCCACCCAAACTCAGATTGAAAAGTGGGAAGAGAAATCCTTATATAGCGAGGGCTGACTTTTTCGGCTGAGTTTTCTTTTAGGGGGTTCCACAGGGCCAAAGGCAGAACTTAAGTATTCTCAGATTTTGATATATGTGGGTTTCCTGGAACCCATCCCCCACATATACTGAGGGACAACTGTATAAGAAAAATAGATTCCCGCAAAGCAAATGCATTGCGTTTATTATTGATGTCTCTGCCTTTTTATGATTCCTGTGATTTATCTGGTTCTTTTGATTTCTCTTCCAAACTCTTCAATGTGGTTGCATATCAATTGCTGCTGACAGCAGTCAATCTTTCAATGTTTCCAGTTGACTTTCTTATATTAGACCCCTAACTGGTCTTATTACATCTGGTTTCTTTTTCCCCTTTGAAATAAGTTTTTTGTCCTGTTACTACAGTACATTTTCCCTAAATTACATATCCCAATGTTATCCTCCTCAAGGTTTTTAATGTCTTTTGCATAGAGAAAATGCTCAAATACATCTAGATTGCCATTCTTTTAAAACCTTTAAAATAGGACACTCACTATGGTTAACCCCTAATCACACCAATATTTAATTTACTGTTTAATCACTTCACCTTCCCAGTTTATTCATACCTTCCATTTTATTCTATGAATAGTAAATCCTGTTGAGATTTAAAAGGTGTTCATCTGATGTCATTTTTTATGAGCCATTTTCTCACCTGCCAGTCAGTGATTGCTGTCTCTGTGTTCTGTTATTATGTATTTTGTAGTGTTTTTATATTTTCTTATCACATAATTGGGTATCTGTATGTGTATTTGATTGTGTGCGTATTTGAAACACTTGTGTGCAGACTGAGAAAAGAAAAATTACCTAACCCCCTTATGTTTCCTATCCCCTTAGCACAGTGCTGGCATATATACACACATATGCACAGAAACACATTTGTCAGATCAGTACAAACAAATTTCATTGTAAAGAGATTAAACTTCAGAAGCAAACATCCTAAAGCAAATCCTACATCTCAGCCATGTAGTTGATTTCAGCAACATATACAAATAATATGTTGTAAGATAATGATTCTCTCTAAACTCTTTCTTTTTCTGCTGTAGTTCTTATATTTAATGAATTTTATACATTGAGAGCACAATGGATTACTTAATGCTGATCTTACTAAGCAGATATTTCTCTAAAGTTGGAAGGAAATAGTGAGAGTGACAATACATTTCTGTAGTTAGCACTCCCCAGAGTGTAAAAATTGCCTCTTGAAAATGATGTGTTCAAGGCTATAACCATCGTTTGTATTCTATGAGATATAATATGACCGATGAGTGAATCCTAATTTTCTCTCATGCCATTTCACTACTGGTAATGCGTGCTTCATCTTGACCATTTTCATGGTGAATAATGCTGGAATCACAAAGTACACATTCTCTTTTCTGACTTTTTGGTCAAGACTAGAAGCACAGGCTCCCATTTTAGCTTTGCATAAAGCTGAAAAGAAGCAGAACTTGCATTTATGTCAAAAGGAACTTCATAGGACAAAAGGTAGCTGAAATGTGGGAATTGTGATAAGAATGGCCCCTTCTATGTCATAAGCATTTCTAATGTTTTTACTGCTAACGTTCTTTTCCCCTCTATGGATCAGAAAATTTAGAGGAAATGAGAGTTTATGTTGGTATTCAATTTGAATTATATGTGAACATCCCAGGACCATTCCTACTATATTTACACTAGACATTTGAATCACTGTAGGACCTGCAAGTTTATAAGAAAAATCATCTTATTTATGTTTATACAGGCATACAGGTCAAGGTCAATTTTGTGAAATGAGATTTTTTAAGAAAATAAATGAGGTCTAGCCTATGTAAATATATGGAAAAACATTCAGTGAAGGCAGAGCAATGAAGGTTCTGATTACAACTGCATAAATTTCAAGGGGTAGTCAATTATTCTATCATACTTCTTTGGAGTTGTTGCAATCATTTAGCTATTTTCTATGCTTATTTTAGGTTAACAAGTCAACTAAATAGGATGTAACTTGAACAATAAAGCTTGATCATGAGGCAAAAATACATTGGGAGAAACGTTTATACAATACATGAAATCATGTCAATCATGTGTATGTGTATATATAGATGCAGTGAGGTTGTTTTTCTTCACACTTCTCAGGATAGGAAAATTGTTAGAAAACTATAGATAAACCTAATAGGATTATTCTTTACCGTAAAATAACGTGACTCATGGTCATTTCTTTACGTAGTTACTTGAAAAAAGAATTGATCAGAAAGAATAATAAGATCAATAACAATAATTTACCCTGTATATATAAAGGGAAAATGAATAAACATTTAGTTTGGTGACATTTTCATAAAACAACAAAAAATATATTCATGTTAAATATTATAATTCAGTATTTTTTAAGTATTTTAATTATATTCATTAACTATTAATTTAATAACTCTAACTTAATTACACCATTATATTTAATGTAAGTAGATTAATTAATCAATCTCATAACTATATTATTAACTTTGCTATAACTTAAAAATATAAAAATAAACCTTCTAGACTTAAAATTGGTTTGGGTATAAAGAAGTATTGAGAATAAGATGACTCTGTGTCAGTTGCATTGGTGTAGGTATGTGTGTGTGTGTGTATATATATGTACATATGCACTCACAGACACACACACATGTTACACACATTTTTTTTTAACCAGCCAGTAAAATCAGCAAAGGACAAGGACAATGAAAATCTAAAGTCTTTGATGACAATTATCAATAAAAGAAGGAAAGGAGAATCAACAGAATTAATGAACATAGATATCAGGCAAAAAAGCTTGTGAGTTATTGAAGTATCAATACCAGTGCAATCAAACTATACAGCTATGGATTAAATATGTTAGTTTTAAGCCCTTCTCTGTGACATTTCAGTTTTACAATGAATGTTTACAAGAATCATAGAGTCCAGTGGCACTAGGAGCAGGAACATATTAACAAATGAAAAATTATTTTGTTTCAAAACCTACTAAAATATACACCTTCATTTTGCCTTATTTCCATGTTTTAATGTATCACTCTGATTTTTCGAACATTTGAAATGATCATCATCCTTTTCTGATCAATTAACATATGAACAGATTTTGGCTTCACTCAATGACAATAATAATATTAAAACAATAGTAAAATGTAGTTCTTCTCCAATCAGTGTTGTAAAATAAAGAAATTTAATACTTGTCAAGGGATTATGAAGTACATTTTAGCTAGAGTATCCAAAAATAACAAAACATAAAGTAATAGTTTATACTTGGGACAATTCTCCAACTACAGATTTATTCAGCAGATATATTCTTAGATATATGTGAAAATACATGTACAAGAATATCCATTATTGTACTAAATAAAATAGCTAATGATAATAACAAAGGAACCACCTAACTATCAATTCATTGAAGGTTGTTTAAAAAGAATGAAAAATTTCTTCACTATGGAAAATGAGTATGTAGAACTACGTAAATGATATGAGGATCTTTCCGAGATAAATTGTTTAGTAAAAAGAAGAATGCAAGGGATTTTAGGTTTTAGGAGGGCAAACGTCAGTTAATAACTACATATTTATAACTTCTGTTATATCAGACTGTGTGTTTCAGTTCAGCGAGGTGACAGATGGGATCAATTGCATTAACTTTGCTTTATATTCATGTTTAGTATCTTAATTATTTACCATATTCACATATTATTTTTATATTAAGGAACAGTACTAACATTTCTATCCATTTTGAAGGCATGAAATGTGTCTAAATGTGGCTCCCTTTCCCTCTCTGAATTCTAGAAACTTGCCTTGCCAAAGATTTGTCCCCAACCATACTGAAATGTTTATTATCTTCATATCATACCATGCTTCTCATATTTCCAGGGATTTTATAGTTTGCTGATTTTTAAATGTCTTGGACCGTCTTTACCCATTTGGCTTGCCATTTACTTGAGAAAATAACTATTCATTTTTAAAAATTTACCACCAGTACTTTGCGAGGCCAAAGTGGGTGGATCTCCTGAGGTCAGGAGTTTAAGACCAGCCTGGCCAACGTAATGAAACACCATCTCTAGTAAAAATGCAAAAATCAGCCGGGTGCAGTGGTGCACACCTGTAGTCCCAGCTACTCAGGAGGCTGAGGCTGGAGAATCGCTTGAACCTGAGAAGTGGAGGTTGCAGTAAGCTGAGATCGTGCCACTGCACTCCAGCCTGGGCAACAGAGTGAGACTCCGTTTCAAAAAGGAGAAAACAAACAAACAAACAAAAAAAAGCCTTATACAACATCAATTCTGGAAACGTTTCCCTGTAATAATCTCTGGATTTCTTCTCTTTCCTGAATTTATTTCTGTATATGCTTTAGTAATAGCATTCTGTAGTTCTTTTGTTTGGATGTTTGACATCCAACTAAAATGTGAATTCCATTACATTAATTGTTGTGTTATCTCTGCAAATATAACGTAGAGCATAATTACTGAAATACAATAGGTACTAAAACTTTTAATAAATCATGATGCAAAAAAGATTATGATATATGAAAAACAAGTACATGCAGTGGCTCATGTCTGTAATCACAGCATTTTGGGAGGCAGAGATGAGAGAAGTGCTTGAGGCCAAGAGTTCAAGACCAGCCTGGGCAACATAGGAAGACTCCACCTCTGCAAAAAATTTTAAAAAATAAAAAGTGAGCCAGACATGGTGGCACCTGACATCTATAGTCCCACCTATTTGGGAGGCTGAGGTGGAGGCTTGCTTGAGCCCAGGAATTTGCTGTTACAGTGAGCTATGGTTGTGCCACTATACTACAGTCTGAGTGACAGAGGAAGACCTAGCACTGGAAAAAAAAAAAAAAAAGGGGGGGTGTAAAAAATTGATGTTTACAGCAATGCTTGTAACTTAAAATAGGATGTTGTGAGTACATTTAGAATGTAAGCTCCATTCATCAGGCAGTTTTATTTGTGTGACTTATTGCGACGTTTCTAGTACCCAAAAAGGTACCTCGAATGTATTTTGATAGTTAATAAGTGAATACGTTCATAAATACTTTTTCTGAGAAGACTGGTAGTTAGAATAATTAAATAACTTTTCTAACAATATTACTTTAAAATTACTTTAAATTTGCATTGATATAATTTCATTTTCCAGAGGAGTAATCCAGGCACAAGTTCAACAAATGCCTGGTCCTGAAACTCATGAGCAAGGCTACTGTTTTAGAAAAACTTAGATAAATCTAGTGTTTGATGACACTGGTGGGAATTAAATTACCAGAGCAACAAGTTTGGAAGGAAAAGAGAAAAGGATAGAAGAAAAGACAAGCCAGGTGCAGTGGCTCATGCCTGTAATCCCAGCATTTCAGGAGGTATAGGCAGGAGAATCACTTGAGCCTAGCAGTTCAAGATCAACCTGGGAAAGGTAATGAGAACCTGTATCTACAGAAAAAAAAAAAAAAAAAAAAGCCAGGTGTGGTGTGGTATGTATGTGGTCCCAGCTACTTGGAAGGCTGAGGTGAGAGGATCACTTAAGCCTGGGAGGTCCAGGCTGCAATGAGCTGTGATCTCACCACTGCACTCCAGCCTGGGCAACAGAGTGAGAGCCTGTCACAAAACAAATAAACAAATTTTAAATAAATAAATTAACTTTAAAAAATTTAAAAAGAGAGAGAGAAGATAAGACAAAATAGACAAGGGAAGAAACGACAAGTCAATAGAAGATAGACTAACCACTTATGATGTATGTTTGGGGAGCAGAAAAAGAACTAGTAATTCCTGAAAGAGTGTAAGAAATGAATGTGAGAAGAGGCTACAGAGGAATCAGAAGAATGTAATATCACAAAGCTTAAGCAAGGATAATTTGCTATAAATGTGTGTTATTCATTTAACTAGATGAAGATAAATATTGGGTTTGTTAACTCTGAAAGAATATTTTACTATTGTGAGTAGAAGGCAAATTGTGAAGAAATCTCTAAGGAGTATTGAAAGAAAATTTGAAGAAAGCTAATAGAGACCCCTCATTTATTGTAGGAAAAGTAAAAACGAAAAAAAAAAAATGATGTTTTAGGTTGCAACCATGCAAATAAAGTATTTTTATGATTTGCAAAATATAATTATAAGAGATTGGGTGACCTGTGTTCAGAATAATAGTTTGAATAATGGTTGCAACTTAGATTGCTCCTTGGGAGGCAGATGTTGAGGCTGAGATTTGCATGAGGGAATTTTATTAGAGTCTTCTTGGAACAAGACCTGTGAGGCATTGCAGGGGTCAGGACTGGACAGAAGGAGAAGTCAAAATGTGATACACTTGCCAGAGTCAATCTCATGAGGAAATTCAAAGCTAGAATTGCTTTGCAGAACTGCCCCAGATTGAGACACGGAGAGCGGCCCTTTGCATCCTGAGTCAATCAGCCACTGGATGTGAGGAACCCCACGGTAGGGCTTGGGTGAAATGGCTTCCTTTCCCTAAGCAGCAGTGACTATAGAGAAGCACATCAGTGGAGCTGGGGAAATCAGTGCCTAGTTCAGAAAGGGAGATCAGGTTGATTAGAACACACAGGTTTATAGCCTCAAATTTCCATTGTGAAAAATACTATATGTTATGATAAAACATAAGCTCATCAAAAAGTTGTATGTGATTATTCAACATTTTAAACGCTTGTGAAAGTAGAAAGTGTTTTCCTTTCTATGCTATATTGTCATAGACTAATTTAATATCTATGAGTTTGATGTTTTTGCTATCACTGTAGCAATGCTTGTGAATCTGTTCTATACACATCTTGGGGCAAAACCGAACCAAAGTAATCTAGTACTCTGGCTCTTACTGTCACTCTGTCTTCTTCATTTCTCAGGTAAAGACCAGAAATGATCAAATAATTAGGCTAAAATAATTAATGTGTTTTCTAGTTGTCCAGTTTTTGTTTCCTGTTCATAAAGCTTATAAATGTATCACCAACTGTTGAAGAGAAATATTTTATTGTTGTTGTTGTTATTATTATTATTATTATTAAGACAGAGTCTCACTCTGTCATCCAGCCTGGATTCCAATGGCACAGTCTTGGCTCACTGGAACCTCTGACTCCCAAGTTCAAGTAATTCTCCTGCCTCAGCCTCCCAAGTAGCTGGGATTACAGGCACCCATGGCCACGCCTGACTAATTTTTGTATTTTTACTAGAGATGGGGTTTCACTATGTTGGCCAGGTTGGTTGTGAACTGCTGACCTCAGATAATCTGCCCACCTCAGTCTCCCAAAGTGCTGGGATTACAGGTGTGAACCACTGTGCCCAGCTGGAAATATTTTATAAGGATGAAATACAATAAGCTATTTAATAGATTTGGCCTGTGTAAATATCACTGTTAATACTATGTGAATGTTTTAATTTTAAAATATTTCATTTTTTGATAGAAGAATTTAATTGTTCTATTAAGAGGGGATATTACAGGTAAAGGATATTCTGAAAGTCTTGTAGTAATTGATGAATCTACTCAGCGTCTGTCCTTTGTAAAATCACTAAGAGACCAATAAGAATAAAAGTTAGTAGTTGAAAGTTTTACCACAGACATAAGCATTTGGAATTTTGCTAAATTAGGAGCTGTTTTAATTATTTTTAAGGGAAAAATGATTCCACATGCTTAAATATAACAGTATATAGAAAAGGTGTTTAGAAAAGGTGTTAGATTTATGAAAGCAAAATCAAACACCGCATGTTCTCACTCATAAGTGGGAGTTGAACAATGAAAACACATGGACACAGGTAGGGAAACATCACACACCGGGCCTGTTGGGGGGTTGGGTGGGAGGGAGGGATAGCATTAGGAGAAATACCCAACGTAAATGGTGAGTTGATGGGTGCAGCAAACCAACATGGCAAGTGTATATCTATGTAACAAGCCTTCATGTTGCGCACATGTATCCCAGAACTTAAAGTATAAAAATAAATTTTAAAAAGGCTTCAAGATAATGCACTCATGGTGCTAGGTTTATGGGTGGTGATTAAACTGTATGCTAAGTCTTTCGTATAATAAATATGATCTCCTACAACGCAATAAAAATTGCATATAGGTTGGTTGGTTCATTGGTTGGTTGAGTAGAAATTTAGTAGTTCTACTACTACCATTCAATCGACACACTTAATTTTTCTCGGAAAAGAGATATAACAACACATAATTTATAGTTGTATATATTTTATGATTTTACATTCTATGCATTCATTGAGAAGGGAAACACCATAACTCAGTGGAGCAAATTCTTAGAGAGTAGAAACAACTGTTTCTTTTTGGTGCTCTTAGAAACCTGGCTTTAGTGAAATACAGAATTGAAAAGTATTCCCCCATGTTCTGCCATGAATGCTTGTGTTTTTGTGTGTGTGTGTGTGTGTGTGTGTGTGTGTTTGTGCGTACTAATCATCATAGAGTCATGCTTCCTACTGAATGTAAGTTTTGTGAAGATAAGAGGGTCTTTTCTTGAGCAAAACAATAAAGTATAAAACAGTATGAGAGCTTTATTACAAAGCTTGTGAAAATACTCTTCACAGTGTTTTATTATTAACATGAACACTCCTATTTTCTTTTTTATTTTATGGAAAATTTTAGTGTTAAATCTGCCTTGGACCTCGCATATAATTTGGTAAAAGCTCTTCAAGTTAGGAACATAGATTAATTGTTTTTTCTAAGATCATACTAGTCTTGTGAAAGCTTTTCAAACTCCCTATCGGTGTTATCTCTTTCTATTAACCTTTACATTGCAATTAAAGATACATTTTCCCCCTTATTTTGTAATTCAATTAACATTCATCCAGTTTCCTAATCTCTGGGAATTACATCATAATATCCATTGAAATGATGTATCTTTTTTAAAAGAAGGTCAAAGACATAATCACCGATGCGCACTAATGTTCGCAGGATATATGGTAAGGGTCCCTTTGAATTTGTGCTCATTTTCTAGGAAAATATACAAAATAATGAAATAAAATCTCCCAAGTTTCTCTATCTCAGAACCATTTGAAAGAAAGGCAATGGTGGCTATTATTTTATTTACACACTTATCTATTCATTTGGTGCTAATTTTACAGCTTTTCAATAAGTTATAAAAAATGTTCTCGATGGGCTCAAATATCCACAATGAACAATTGCTATCATCATAAACCAAAGCAGGTAGAATTGGCATTCAATACCTTTATACTTAACTCTATTTTCTATATACATTTTGAGAGTCTAAGATGTAATTGACTTACACAAAATCAACTAAAAATTGGTCCAGTTTAGCACCTCAAAGGGGACTAGAGCCAGAAGCTAGATCCACTGCTATCCTTCTAGGAGGTACATTATTTTACCGTTTTTACTGCACTTCTTTTACATTTTCCTCCAGGCAAAACTAGCACTGTTTCTCTAAAAAGGCAAAGGTCTAAATGCATGTTTTATTACTGGTGTTTCTACGTGATTAATTCTAATGTGATTTAACAAGTTCTGACTAATAATAACTCAGTATTTATCTGCATCATAATAATTGTTTCGAAATTGTTTAATACATGCGTTATTTTAAAACATTATTTTATAGTTTTATAAAATCACTGTGTAGGTAAACATGTTCAAGATAATATTTTTTTCTGTAAGAAAATACATTGAGTGAGCTGTCAGGAGAGTTCCTTTTATTAAGAAAAATTTGGTTTAAAAAATTGATAAACTGATTAGAGAATGGCATCTTGAGAAAGTGAGCAGTATCGAAACCAACAAAGAAATAGTTAAAATGAGAAACGTTACTTTTATCTGATGGGAAGGCAGCACAACAGAAGAGGACAGAGATTAAGAAGACTACAGTGACAGAAGACTGTCACCTCTTTCTGTAGAGAGGTGTGAGAGTGAGAGCCAGTAAGAACACTTTGGGTTGTTTATAAAAAGGGCTTCAACAGACGCTTCTCAAAAGAAGACATTTATGCAGCCAGCAAACTTATAAAAAATGCTCATCATCACTGGTCATTAGAGAAATGCAAATCAAAACCACAATGAGATAACATCCCGCGCCAATTAGAATGGCGATCATTACGAAGTCAGGAAACATCAGATACTGGAGATGATGGGGAGAAATAGGAACACTTTTACACTGTCGGTGTGAGGGTAAATTAGTTCAACCATTGTGGAAGACAGTGTGGTGATTCCTCAAGGATCTAGAACTAGAAATACCATTTGACCCAGCAATCCCATTAGTGGGTTTATACCCAAAGTATTATAAACCATTCTACTATAAAGACACACGTGCACGTATGTTTATTGTGGCACTGTTCACAATAGCAAAGACTTGGAACCAACACAAATGCTCATCAAGGATAGATTGGATAAAGAAAATGTGACACTATGTACCATGGAATGCCATGCAATCATAAAAAGGATGAGTTTATGTCCTTTGCAGGGACACAGATGATGCTGGAAACCATCATTCTCAGCAAACTAACGCAAGAACCGAAAACCAAACATCACATGTTCTCACTCATAAGTGGGAGCTGAACATGAGAACACATGGACACAGGGAGGGGGACATCACACACCAGGACCTGTTGAGGAGTTGAGGGTGGGGGGAGGGATAGCATTAGGAGAAATACTTAACGTTAATGACGAGTTGATGGTTGTAGCAAACCAACATGGCACGTGTATACCTATGTAACAAACCTGCATTTTGTGCACATGTATCCTAGAACTTAAAGTATAACAATAAAAAAAAAAAGGACTTCTAGATAATGTACTCATGGTGCTAGGTTTATGGGTGGTGATGAAACTGCATACTAAGTCTTTCATATAATAAATATGATCTCCTACAACACAATAAAAAGTGCATACAAATTGGTTGGTTAATTGATTGGTTTGAGTGAAATTAAATGGATTAGTTTTTTTCTTTTATTTATTTTTAAATTTAAATATTTGGAATTACATGGAAAACAACCAAGATGGGAAAAAGTGATAGAATATGGGTATCCTAGTTACTTGTTCAGCTAATGAAGAGGGCTTTGTAATTCAGTGAGACATAGAAAGAGTTTACGAAATTCTGTCTAGAATTTTAAGAGGTCAGATTATACCAACTCATACTCAGTTCACAATTGAAGCTATAGTACATATCTTAAAAATTATAACCATTGAGGGGTGATGGGAGAGATGTTGGTCCAAGAATACAAAATTTTATTTCGGACGAATAAGTTCAAAAGAACTAGTGCACAATGTGGTAACTGTAGCTGATAATAATGTGTTGCATACTTAAAAATTGCTGAGAGTAGATTTTGAGTGTTTTCTCCATAAAAAAATGGTAAGGATGTGCGTAAGTTCATTAGCTTGATTTAGTCATTCCACAGCGTATGCATATATCAAAACACCTTGTTGCTTACCATCAATATATACAAATTGTATTTGTCAACTTAAAATACATAGGAAATAAAATTAATGACTATCAATCAATGTTAATCAATGATGGCCTGAGAAGTGGGCAATCAGCTTTAAGAGAAGGAGGACAAGGAACAAGAAGAGAGGAAGGACTCTACTTTCCAGCCATTGAAATCAAGTTATCTTACGAAAGCATAAATTAGGAGTCAAATGTGCATGCACTTTTGATTTGGTGTTTACTTTTTGCTTTACAAAAGATTTAGTACTTTTACAAAGTAATTTATATGTTTTAAATTATTAGTGTTAGTAGTAAAATACACCTGCATGTGGAAATAGAATCCCAAGGATGCCCAGATTTTCAGTGTGTATAGAATTACTTTTACAATGAAAATTTTACGTAATTTATTTTGTAATTATTTCACATGCTAGTGAAATATTCTGAAAAGAACCTCATATTAAATAAGATTTAAAATTATAATTATTTAAAATTTATTATTTTATAAACTAGTGCCTATATAGAAAATGTTATCATTTCATTTATTAGCATATATTTTCAATAAAATGGTGTTGCATAAATGACTGAAATGAAAGCAATCACAGTTTCAAGATCATAGGAATTTTCTTCTCTAATCTAAAATCATGTTACTTTTTCGTTTGTTTTCTAATTGAACTGTGAATACTTTCCAGAGATTTTTATTTTCAAAGTAACTGATTGTCTTTATATGTAGGAATGTGAAAATGCTATCCTCAACAGAAAACCTTTAGTATCATAAGCATACTAGTGACTGGAAAGCTTTATGTTGTCTCAGCCTTTCCGTTATTTTAGAAGCAGTATATAGGAGGTAAACTGTTGATTTTATCTTCCCGTTTAATTCATAATTTTTAAAATTATGCAATTGAAGTTTCAAAATAGTGTATCATTAGAACATGACCAGTATTGATCATTTCTTTATATTTAAGTGTCCGGGGTCATTGTTAGAATGTCTACTGTTCAGATAGTACACATTCCTGGACAGGAGATTTTTTTGTTTTTTTTCTCTCTGAAAACATTTAGGATGTCTTCTGTTTACATAATATTTTGCAATTTCATAATAGAAGAGAAAAACAATTAAATTAAAGATGATCCAAATTCCTATGTTTCATAAATTTGTTTTTTGAGGTGTTATTAACATAAAATTCACCATTTTGAAGTGCACTATTCAGTGGAATTTAGTACATTTTCAATGGTGATCAACTTATACCCCTATTTAGTTCCAAAACATTTTATCACCCCAAAAAGAAACCCTATACACATTAAATAATCACTCCCTAGTACCCCCACTGACAATCACTAACATGTTTTCTGCCACAATGTATTTACCTATTCTGGATATTTTGTATTTCTTTTATATGTAATATAAAAAATTCATACATCAGGTGACCTTTTGCTACCGGCTTCTTTCACTTAGCAAAACATTTTTGAGGTTTATCAACACTGTGTCTTGTATCAGTACTTCATTTTTAAGGTTGAGTAATAGTCCATTGTGTAAATTGATACATCGCATTTTCTTCAGCCATTCATCCATTGATAGATCTTTGGTTTCTTCTTTTGGCTATTACAAATAAGGCATATTTGAACATTTACATACAAGTATTTGTGTGAAAACGTGTTTTCAATTATTTGGGGTAAATAAGAAGAAATAGAGTTGCTGGGTCATATAATAATTCTGTTTAACTTTTTGAGATACCATCAACCTGTTTTTCACCAGTAGTTTCACCCACTTATATGCCCACCAGTAATATATGAGTATTCCAATTTCTCTACAACCTTGCCTAGACTTACTAGTTTCCATTTTTAAAATATGCATGCTCTATTCAGTGTGGAGTGGTATCTCAATTTGGTTTTGTTTAGCATTTACCTACTGACTAATCTCATAGAGCATTTTTTATATTTTTGTTGGCCATTTGTATATTTTCCTTGAGGAAATTTCTTTTCAAACCATTTATTCATTTGTTTAAAAATGGTGCTGTGTTTTTGTTGTTGAGTTCTAAGGGTTCTTTATATATTATGAATCTTAGACACTTATATATGTTTTGCAAATAATTCTTCTCATTATGAAAGTTATCTATCTTTTTGGTAGTGACTTTTGATGTACAATAGTTTGTTTTTATGAAGTTCAATTTATATATATTGTCTTTTGTTGCTTGTGTTTTTGACGTCATATCAAGAATATATTGCCAAATCCAGGTAATGAAGATTTACCTTTATGTTTTCTCCTAAGAACTTTGAATTTGTAGTTCTTAAACATAGGCCATTGATCTCTTTTGAGTTATTTTTTGGCATCATTTTATTTATATCCTTATTTTTGTCCAGTAATTCATATTAATATTTCTGCATGCTTTTTATTAGCTAAATTATTTCTACATCTCATTTCATTTTATCCTTCTTTTACAGTGAACTCTTTTACATAAATGAATGTAAGTTATTTCTGCCTATACTAAGCACACAATCTAGAATTTGTTTAAAACAACTTTTTCTTCTACTGAGGCAGTGTCTTCTTGGTTTATTTTTTAATATAAAATTATTGACAGGTCACCAGTTTTCCTCAAATATATAATGAGAATTTTTTGTCTGTTTATATCTATAACTGATATTACTGCCACATTTTCTGACTTACAGCTGAACTTCAGCTTTGTATGTCCTAAAGATGCCTATGGAATGACAGACTTTATCTCAGGAGGCGTGCAGGGAAATCAGGCAGGCAAACGGGGAGGTCATCGTTTAGTTACATAAACAAGAAAGACTTTTGTAAGATATTTCTGATTTTCTCAGAAAGCATATGCCTTATTTCAATTTGGATATAAACCACCTCTTTCACAGTGTTAGTTTGGGGAAGATGAGTAATAGAAACCAACCAAACAAAGGTGTCATGTACAGACTGTTCTTTGATTAGTGTCCACTAACGTTCATTTTCTTCTCATTTTCACTCTCCTCTGCTGCTAACCTCAGAGATTCACATGTACTTAACAGCAAAATAAAGACTCTTTCATTCCTCACTGAAGTATTCTCTATTGCTGTTGTTGTTTTGTCTCTTTTCTCTGAATCATGTATTAGTAAGTCTCATCCATTTGCTCCCCTCCAGGAACTTGCTAGAATTTCTTCTCAAAACTGTTATGAAGGAATTTACTGTAATTTTTTTATATTCCAATAAATGTGAAACTGAATGGGAGACTAACTTTGTTTGCTTCATCTGTCATTTTAAATCAGAAGTCTCACAATAACATTGAGATAATATTTAAATACAATCCATATGTAAAACGATGGTAATTTGTTTGAAATATAAGTAATGAACACATTAGTTAATTTTTGGAAAGAAAGCATACATTTTTATACCATGGAATCTGCATTATAGCTATTATTGTACATCAAATTTGTCAGCAAAGGATAAAACATGTAATTCAAAATATTCAAAGAAATATTAATTCAACAAGAAATAAAGATAATTTTCTTTTTTTTTCTTCTTCATGACAGTCTTGCTCTGTCACCCTGGCTGGAGTGCAGTGGCACGATCTCAGCTCACTGAAACTTCCGCCTCCCAAGTTCAAGCAATTCTTCTTCCTCAGCCTCCCGAGTAACTGGGATTACAGGCACACACTTCCATGCCTGGCTAATTTTTGTATTTTTAGTAGAGACAGGGTTTCACCATGTTGGCCAGGCTTGTCTAGAACTCCTGACCTCAGGTGATCTGCCAGCCTCGGCCTCCCAAAGTGCTGGGATTACAGATGTGAGCCACCGTGCCCTGCCAAAGATAATTTTCAATAACTAGATTTTATTATTTACAGTCAATGATTTTTAAAAAAAAATTTCTCATCTGGATTATATATAAATGCTTCTCAATAATAATATATAAAATGCCTTTACAGCACTCCTACAACAAATGTGATAAAAAAAATTCATAGAGTCATTTATTTCCTTTAGTATTTTAGACAAAAATCAAAAATCAATTATGGGGACAGGTCTTTCTTGTGATGTTCTCGGGATAGTGAATAAGTCTTACGAGAGCTGATGGTTTTATAAAGCGGAGTTTCCTTGTACAAATTCTCTTCTCTTGTCTGCTGCATGTGACATGTGCTTTTTACCTTCTGCCATGATTGTGGCAGAATTTAACTCCCCAAATTTAACCCATCAAAATAAGGTATTGACGGTGCAGGAAAATACATAAAAATCTCAGGTATATTCTATCATAATATTCTACTAATTCTATTATAATATTGTAGAAAAAAATAAAAGAATAAATACTAAGGATAACAAAGTAATTAAATGGCCAAAGCGAAATGAAAAACAAAAAAGCACATGGAAAGACAACTGCATTGCGATATGCTAATGACTATCTCTAATATTATTGAGTACAATCATGATCCAGACACTATTCTAAATGTTTATATATTTTAACAAATATAATCCCCAGTACTAATAGTAGTTGCTATTATCACGATGATTTTACGGGGAAAGGAGAGTGCCAGTCTAATTTGTGATCTGATAACAGAATGACTGAAACTGGGTAATTTCTAATCAATAGAAATTTATTAGCTTAATAAATCGGATATCAGAGGCCAGGAAATTCAGTATCAAGGTGCTACCATGTTGTAAAGGTTTTCTTGCTGTGTCATGCCATTGTGGAAAGCAGAAAGCCTTTGGGATCTGTGGAGGGTGGCAGGGGGCTAATACAGACACAATAGAGATTAAATTTCAACATGTCTTTTGAGGGAACAAATATTCAAACCATAGCCTATATGTTGAAGATGAAAGTTTTGTGAGCATATTTGACCCAAGGAAAGTGATATCTGTGAAAACAGCCTTAGGATGTTTCTGATTAAAGAATGATAAATACTTTCTTTTCTTTCTTAGCTAATACAAACTTGCTGTTTTGTAACAGTACTGTGTTAGTCCATTTTCACACTGCTGATAAAGATATACTGGAGACTGAGCAATTTCCAAAAAAAAAAACATTTAATAGACTCAAAATTCCACATAGCTTAGGAAGACTCACAATCATGGCAGAAGGTAAAAAGCACATGTCACATGGCAGCAGACAAGAGAAGAGAATTTGTACAAGGAAACTCCCTTTTATAAAACCATCAGCTCTCGTGAGACTTATTCACTATCCCGAGAACAGCAGGGGAAAGACCTGTCCCCATAATTTAATTATCTTCCACCAGGGCCCTCCCACAATTCATGGGAATTATGGGAGCTACAATTCCAAATGAGATTTGGGTGGGGACACAGCCAAATCATATCAAATATCAATCCCATCAACAACGGTAGAACCTTCATGGCCTACATATCTCTTATAGGTCTCATGTCTTAATACTGTTAAAATGGCAATTAAATTTTAGCGTAAGTTTTGAAAAAAATCCACATTCAAACACTAGCATGGAGATTAAAAATAAATAAATGACAGCCGGGCGCGGTGGCTCAAGCCTGTAATCCCAGCACTTTGGGAGGCCGAGACGGGCGGATCACGAGGTCAGGAGTTTGAGACCATCTGGCTAACACGTTGAAACCCCGTCTCTACTGAAAAATACAAAGAGCTAGCCGGGCGAGGTGGCGGGCACCTGTAGTCCCAGCTACTCGGGAGGCTGAGGCAGGAGAATGGCATAAACCCGGGAGGCGGAGCTTGCAGTGAGCTGAGATCCCGCCACTGCACTCCAGCCCGGGCGACAGAGCGAGACTCCGCCTCAAAAAAAAAAAAAAAAAAAAAAAAGGTTAAACTCTTCTCTCAAATCACATAGGTGTGAATTTGCAGATCAAGGATTTGACTCCATTCTGTCTGCCTCTGATAAGATGCATTTAACCACTATCATATACTGATGTTCAGTTTAGCCCAGTGCACAGTGTATGAGTAGTACATCGCTAAGTGTAGAAAGACTAGAGTGAGAAACTGTGAAGATATGTGATAAGATGAATGACGGCTCCTAAGTATGCCTAAATCCCAGAATCTGTGACTCTAGTGCCATTTATGACAAAAGGGAATTGATGTTGATAGTCAGCTGAAGCTGAAATAGTGAGAAACACACACACACACACACACACACACAGATAATGTCACAAAAGAAACATTTGAGAGATATCATGTGAAAATTGCTGGACCTGCTCTTGCTGTTTTTAGAATGGGGCTATGAGCCAAGGAATTCAGGCAGTCCCCAAAACTTAAAAGGCATGGAAATGAATTCTCCCTTTGAGCCCTGAGGAAAGGAATGTGGCCCTGCTGATAACTTGATTTTAGCTTAGTTACACTTGTCAGACCAGGAGAATTGCAAGACAACACATTTATGTTGCCTTAGGACACTAAGGTTGTGGTTGCCTGTTACAGCAGCAGTAGAAAATTTATCCAGGACATAAATAAGGGATTCTCATGGTTGCTGCATTTAACCTCTCCTTGAAGAAATACTAGAAATTTATGAAAGAAGAGGAGATAAAACATTTCAGATAGTTGGGTCTGATATTTGTAAAGAAAGTTAGAAAAGAAGAGTTGAGAAATTGTATACGGAGATTCTTGGTTTTAAGTTACAGCAAGTAACAGCTTATTAGGATGACATCCAAACAATCTATGAAAATTTAAAAAAATTTTATTGAGTAATGTTCTCTCTGCTGCCAGGCTGGCGTATAGTGGTGTAATCACAGGTCAATACAGCCTCGATATCCCAGGCTGAAGCAGTTCTCCCATCTCAGACTCTCAAGTAGCTGGGACTATACAGGCATCCACAATCATGCTTGGCTAATTTTTAAGTTTTTTTTTTTTTTTTTTTTTTTTGTGGAGATGAGGTGTCACTATGTTGCCTAGGCTGATCCAGAAGTTCTGGGCTTAGGGAACCCTCCCGCCTCGGCCTCCTGAAGTGTTGGGATTACAGGTATAAGTCACCACACCTGGCTCATTATAAATTATTTATGTTGAATCTTATGATGCCATGCATGACAGTGTCTGCATTTAATATTTTGAGATTTTGTTAGATTTATTTTAGTTTATATTTTTACACTTTAATTTTTTACCATTATCCTCACCACATAAGGTAGTTCTTAAAACCAAAGAGTAGTGATATTTTTTTTTCAAGAATGATAAAAACAGGCTGTTATAATAGTGAAAAGCCTTAAAAATGTGCAAAACTGATGTTAGGATTAATATTAAAATTGACAGTTAATCACCAATGAAGGAAACATGGGAAGCATTGCTGCTAGTTGAAATTTATACACTTACAGAAAGAAATGAAGAGCAATGAATAGTCAGAAAAATCTTCATTTAAATACCTTTCATGATAAAATTCCAATAGAGACCTGATAATCCAGGTGTCACTGAATTAGAGAGCTTGTACCAAATTATATTGAGATACATGGTAAAGAACAAAAGCCATTATGTATATAGTTTAATGATTGTGGAGAGAAATGATGACCAAGTAAGTTTGGAAAGGTAGTAATAGCCAAGCTAATGTAAGTTTTTGGAATCCATGGTAATCTTTTGTTATTTATTTATTTATTTATTTATTTATTTATTTATTGGAGGGGTGTGTGTGTGTGTGTGTGTGTGTGTGTGTTGCGTGCTTCATTTAGTACACAGAAAAGCTATGGGTGCATTTTAAGCAAGTAATTCTAAAAACTGATTCATATTTTGAAAAGGAACACTCTGGTTGCTGTGTGGAACATGGATTCTAGAGGAGAGAGGGGTTCAGGGAGCCTGGTTTTTAGGGTTTTTAGGAAGCCATTGAAATAATTCAGGTGATCAATAGTAGTGACTTGAACTTAAATGTTAGCAGAAGAGATTAAGATATAGAACTTTCTGATGGACGGAATGAAGGGATAAGAGAGAGGAAACAAAAGGTATAGGCATGCGTAGTGGATAACTTGGAGAGAAATAGAGAATTTTCCATATAAAGTTTTAAATGGCTCATTTGACATTAGTGGGAATGCAAGGCAGGCATTTAAATATTGGATTCAAACAAATCAATCGAACAGTCAGGATGGAGATGTGGTTGTGAGAGTCATTACACATGGTTGTCTTGTCATTCGACTGGTTAAATGACTTAGGGAGAAAGTACAAATGGAAAACAGGAACAAGGATTTTTATTTTGGTATAATAACAAATCATTAAAGCAATATCCATGGTAATGTCTAGGAGAAAATGTATTATGATTACAATTGTAGTGTACAAGTGCCTAAGTTTTAGTTTGTTTTAGAAAATATTTTGAAGCACATTATTGAAATATTTATCAGAATAATAGTTATATTTTCAAATCCACTAAATAATAATTACATCAAAATTAGAGCATAATCTGTATATGTCAAATGGTTGGCTCTTTAGGTTTTCTAAAGAATAGTGTTTGATATATTGCTAAGTAGGAACTTTAATGTTTTACAACAAAAAACCACTAAGACACACTGAAGTTAATATGCAGAAACTATAGCAGGCAGCATGCTTTATGCTGACAGTGAGTAGAATATCAATTATATAACATGCTCCCTAATTATGAAATAATTTTCTTTACTGTTTTAAAATTGCCTCATCATTCAACTTTGACTGTATTCTCCTTAAACTGTTTTTGTTTGTTTGTTTTGGAATAGAAGCATTTTTGGTTGAACTCAGTGAAAATTATTCTTATAACCAGCAAGATTCCCAGACTGAGCTCAGGTCTCTCTTCTTTTTCTTATGAAGCCTCCAGTATCACTCTCATGATATACCATTTGTCCATTAACCCATTAATCCATTAATCCATGAGTGGATTCATCTATTCGTGAGGACCACTTTTCATGAGGTCCAAGCCCTCACGACCCAATCACCTCTTAAAGGACCTCCCTCTCAATGCTGCCACACTGAGTTAATTCAATTTCAACATGAGGCTGGGTGCGGTGGCTCACGCCTGTGATCCCAGCACTTTAGGAGGCCAAGGCAGGCAGATCACTTGAGGTTAGGAATTCGAGACCAGCTTGGCCAACAAGGTTAAATCCCGTCTCTACGAAAAATACAAACATTAGCCAGGTGTGGTGACAGACTCCTGTAGTCTCAGCCACTAGGGAGGCTTGAATCCGGGAGGTGGAGGTAGCAGTGAGCCGGCATCGTGCCACTACACTCCAGCCTGGGCAACAGAGCAACACTCTATCTCAAAATAAAATAAAATAAAATAAAACAAAACAAAATAAAATTCAACATGAGTATTGAAAGGGGACGAATATATGAGCCATAGCATACATGTTGAAGAAGCAAGTTTTATGGACACATTTGTGCCAAGAAAAGAGAAATCTGTGAAAACAACCTGAGGATATCTCTGATTAAATTATAAATAACTCTCCTTTCCTTTTATGCTAAGACAAGTAACTATTGTTAAATCAGATTCATATGGATCAGAGATACTACACAACATAAAACTTACTTAATGATTTCAAGGATATATAATCCAGAGAAAAATATGTAGGAAAAAATTCAGAATATTCTGTGCGGCTCCCCAGATCTCTGTAGAATGTACTGTTCACCCACATGTAAAGAACAGGTCCTCAAGTAAGATGGGAAGTCACTTGCTTTAGAAAATACATTTAGGTTTGAAACATCTCCATTTTATACTTATATAGCTTATGTGACATTTTTCAGGGAATATGCCAAATTAATCACAGATTCTTGATTTAATTACCAAAAGCAACCCTAAAGTGGGGACATTCCACTAAAGCATCTAAAGGTAAGTATTCTCCTCCTACCAAATACCATTAATTTGTTTTTAGGACATCTGTTCTGAGCATGATTATGAGGAGATTAGATCATATGCACATGCTTTTTTTTTTTTTTTTTTTTTTGAGACAGTGTCTTGCTCTGTCACCCAGGATATAGTGCAATGGCGTGATCTCTGCTCACTGCAACCTCCACCTCCCAGGTTCAAGTGATTCTCCTGCCTTAGCCTCCTGAGTAGCTGGGATTACAGGCATGTGCCACCATGCCTGGCTAATTTTTTGTATTTTTAGTAGGGACGGGGTTTCACCATGTTGGTCAAACTGGCCTCGAACTCCTGACTTCATGATCTGCCCGCCTTGGCTTCCCAAAGTGCTGGGATTGCAGGCGTGAGCCAGCACATGCCTTTTATTATTCCAAGGAGTGTGTCCCCAGCAATGCAAAAAAATGCACAACATAACAGCTGTTTAACTTCTTAGTCTACCCTCTTGCTTAGTCAGTATCTCTACTATATATTTTGAAATTACACCTCTATATTATGCCTTATGCTCTGTGCTATATTTTCTACAAAGAGTAATCTGATATCCTAACAATAAATTGGATTTTACTCACGTAATTTTAACAAGAGTTTTCTTCACAAAATTTGTTAGACATAATGATACTCCAGATTTGTTTTAATATTATTTTATCAGTGTAATTATATTTATTCCCCTACCTACCATAGTTATTTGATTTTTTTTCTATGTATATTGGTGTCAGTATTTATGGAATGTGTAATTTGTATACAAAATGCTTCATTTTTTATTTTTATTAAAACCATCACTAATGCAGTAGGAACTGATGTGATTGTAAAACTATCAAAAATCAGAAGAATGTTAGCATTAATTTTTATGAGACCAACTTTACTTCCTCCTCTGGAAAGTTTCTAGAAGCATTTTAGCAAGTGATGACTTCTATTCAAAATATATTTTTTCATCTTGAGGAATTATCATTTACATAATCTGGTTTTAATTTAAATTCCATAAATGAATTATCAAATGCTTTGTTCATCATACACCTTTGTTAGAGGGATAAATGTAACATTTTTCCATGTCCCATACATTTCCATGGACTGAGATAGTGACCAAAAGACATAATTTTGTGAATTCTGGAATTAATTTTGTTTGTGGACATAACAATATTCCACTTATCACAGGAAACATTGTAGAACATAAGCTTCCAGTGTGAGTGTCTTACCTGATCCATCTATACGCAGCAGCAATAACAGTTTTGCCTCTCTATCGTTCAAACCCAGTTGCATGACGGGCAAGAAAACTCCTTTTTATGTGGGATATCCAAACCATTAGAAAAAAAAATGTCTAAAGCCACAATTCACTGTGATGTCCTACTACACTTAAGTTTAGCATAGTTATTCAAACAACTGAAATTCCTTTGGCTTTCTAAGCCGCACAGTCACTAATCATAAAGACATCAGTGATTATGATATCTCATAACAAATCTTTTTTAATGAATAAGCTGTTTTTCACCATTTTGAGACCTCTGATGAAGTTCTTATAAATTAATTTATACCATTAGAATTTTCTCTCATGACTGATTTCCAGCCATGGAAAGTCTCCTACAAAAGAGATACTTCCTTATGTCCTTATTTGTGTTAACGAGCAAGACTTTTTCATCATGTTGACAACCTTCTCAGAATGTTATTTCAATCCTACTCAGTATCCAAGATGAGTTCCTAAAATATGCGCAAAGAATATTTAGAAAAATGGGGTAAGTGGTGATAAGGTCATCATATATGTTGTTGCTGTGGCATGATGAACATGAGTTCAATGTTTCTTCTGTGAGAATAACAAGTTCTGAGATTTCTCCCACAGCTTGCCATTGGTCATTGTCAGATCTGAGAGAAATAACTAAGAGTTTTATCGTCTTGTGCTGACATGTTCATTGTTTAATTTGTAGATGCAGTCGTCCTTGAAATATTAATCCTTTTATGAGTATATTTTCCATTTGTTATATCTCCCATTTCAACTTATTACATTTTCTTCCACCTAAAGTTGACTTTTAAATGCAGCAGCTATATCATTCACCCACAAATCTGGTAATAAGGGCCACCTTATTAACACCTCTCAGCAACCCTTCTCACCTCCACTCCAAGCTGATGAGAAATTTGCCATCCCAGTCTTTGGGGACTTGGAACAACAGACATTTCCAAGAAATGTTTCTTCTGTTGATATTGGGTGAGTTTCTGGGTACACTGAATATTTTGCTGAATTCTAGAAAAATATTTAATCTCTCGGCTCATCAGTAATTGGCTAAGCCCCAAATATTGTTTTCCTTTAGGAACCCAAACAACTCTAGTCTGCCTAAGGCACTGCCTTAGCGTTTCATTTCCTTTATGAACCGTCAACTGTGTGTTGTTGTTCTTGCTGTTTCATTGTTTGGCATTCATAAACAATCTACATTAAGGATACATGTAGACTGTTTGGACTTTAAGAATAAATTAAGTCTCCCTTTGATTTACCTGACCACAGAGCAAGGCTATAGCCCAAAAGTCTGTGAATATCCAAATACTTCCCTGATAGTGGGGACCAATTTCTCTTCTACCAATAAATGGAGAGCTTTCGACTCTTGGTATTCAAAATTTCCTTCACTTTTTTCAATTACAGTTTATCATCTGTAAATAGTATTTATTCTAATTGCCAAAGAGCAAGGCAACCCCACATCTTGGAGATCCCATGAGTCAACCAGGCAGCATGCTGTGTCTTGGCCAGGAGGAGATCAAAACCTATGTGCCACACAGTGATGAAGGCTAGAGATTCTTGGAAGGCTCTTCCTTCAGCTTTTGGCCAATAAAACAACTTTCTCATAGATGTGCATATGTGGTATGCACATCTGAACTTCTCCCTCATGCCATGCTCTCTGAAACAGCATTTCTTCGTAATAGAGCTTCACAGTGCTGCTCTTTCCTTATTTCAATGCTCCTCTGTCATTAGCCGTAGCAGAGTCTATTTTCTGGATTCATAAATACCTCATGTCCTTTCATGATGAAAGTGTTTTTGACTAGTATTAGCAATTTACTTTCAAATAAGCTATACATAGAGCTTCCTTAGGCAACCTTTGGTGTCAAAAACTCAAGAGGGCTCTGCTAAGTAGCCATGATTGAGTTCTGTCAAAACTACAGTCTGTATGTTTTGGATGCACATATACTAACATCATTGAACAGTTGGATCCTAAGAGCCTTGTGGGACTGCTTGTGCCACCACCCTCTGTTAACAGTTTTAATGGTTACTTTTTTCAGGACTTCATTCACATTTATATTTCTTTCTATGAATACAAATTTAGCTTACTAGCCATGAAAAAATGTTTAAAAGGGAATTAGTGAAAACAAATTTCTCAGCGTGATCATTTCCTTAAGCTTAGGAGTGATATATAGCTTAATTCCCTAAATTCTATATTGCTTAATGTTTTCCACCAAAGAGGACTAGGACAATTCAAAGACTGCATTAAATCTGGTTGAATGGCAGATGTAGTCAAACACTCCTGTGAAAAAAAGTAAAGTCAGCAGGTCATCTTCATACATAATAATATCCATCACAATTATGTAGCAAATAAAAGTTATATGATCACTGAAAAATCTCTTTAGCACACTTTGCATTCAAGAGTCCGCCCCTGACACTGTCTCACCACTGTTAATTTTAAGAATGTATCCCAGTGAGGTTTTGTCTGACTCCTGATGGTATTTATCTACAGTTTTCTCACTGCTTAATAGAATAAGCTCAGGATTCCATAGTCATTTATTTTTGACCTACAGCTAGCTGTTCAGTTTTTCAGGAAATTAGTGTTCTTTTGTTACTTTGTGAGTAAATAGGACATCTTCCCAAGTAGCCACAGAATCATGAGAAGGCCTGCTACCAATTCCTTCTCTTTGAAAAGTCAGGCTTGTACCAGTGATGATAATAACTGCCTGAGAATAAGATTTTTGCTGCCTTTTTAAACTTACTTTCTTCATTGTTTAACTTCCTTAATCTGTTTATAAAGCTTTAAAGCTATTACCTTTAAATTCAATTGGTGAGACATTTCATCATCTGCTTCAAAACTTGCCACTTACTAGCAAATCATAGGTAGCCTCACTTCTTGGCATTAAATCTTTATCATACGTATCTTCTCCTTTTTTTTTTTTTTTTCTTCTACAAGGGTACGTTAGCTATGATGATTAGTGGGTTTCAATACAATCCTGCCCAATAGCATCAGTCTGAGCAAAAAAAGTGTTTATAAATAAGACTTAAATTATTCAGATATATTGCTCAATATCAAACTTTGCTATTAAACTCAAGCATACAAACAATCAAGAATGCAGAGGAATCAGGAAGGAGTCTGGGATGTTCAAGTAAGTCACCAGATCTTCCTTCCTGCATGGAGAATTCCCTCTAGCCCAGCTCAAAATACAAGGCTTCTAAGAGAGAGGTGTAATTGCCTCTTTCACACAGCTAGAAACTTTCAAGTTATCAAACATCTCAATTTTTTACTCAGATAATTATGTAGCTTATGTAACATTATACAGAAAGACATATCCCATTACTCATAGTGTCTAGGAATTTTAAAATAGCAATCCTAAGCCATGAATCTCCTGTTAAAGAATTATATGGCTCAAGATTTTCTTCTTAGTTTTCTCTTAGTTTATTTGTTAAATAATCCACTTGCAAGGAGATTACACCAAAGTCACCTACCTTCTTGCTTTCCGAAGCATGTTCCCCCAGTGACGGAAAAGAATGAATAGCAAGCCTGCTGATGATTATCTGCTTTCTCATTACCATAAGCCATAAATCTTTCATAGTCTTTATCTGACCTAGCCCTTTCTCTTTCCAGGTTTCCACTGTTATCATTGACGCTTTTTAGTTCAGAGTTTTTGATCTAAACTCTTCCCCAGCAGAGTATTTCCTTTAAAAAATTAAAATAATCAATAATATCAGAAAATGCGATATGACCACATGCATTTTTTTATTGTGGACTTGAAAATTTGTTTGATTAGGTAACTGATTCTTAAGTTATTTGAGGGGTAAGTCTAAATGCTAATTTTAAAATAGTGACATAAGAAATTGGAACTAAATACAGTAATTATTGCAATTCATCAGCAACATTACAACAAAGTTATAACCATAAAACAATTAAGAATTAAAAGGTGATAGTCGGATGTATATCAACAAAGAAACTTTTTTATTTGCTAATGAATTATTTATTTAAATGAATATTAACCTTTTTGAAAAAATATTTCCTTTTTGATATGCGTGCAATAATTGACATGCATTATTTTAATGAAAAAAGACGATTCTTGAGTTAAAGCTTGTAAGAACATATTGAAAACCATATTTGACTGTTCATTTCTCAGTAGCCATTGGATATTAGCCATGCAATTGGTTCAGGTGAGGAAAAAAAAAACAATAAAACATAAATAACAGGATGGTAATTCTGGTTGAAGAGGTTTAAGAGGACAATTGGTGTCGAATCATAAAATTCCTCCCCATATTAGCTAAAAAAAAAAATAAAAATTTAAAACCAATAGACTTTTATTTCTCAAATTTTCCGCATAAAACATTAGATGGCAACTCTATAACATGCTAGAGTACAAACAGGAGAAGAGTTTAAAGGGGACATCCAACACTAACCCTCCTGGGGGATAGAGTTTCACTCAGAGTTCTACTAATAGTGTATATCAAAGTTTTAAGTTTTATTATTATTATAATTTTAGCTTTACTGTCATATAATTTTGTTTTACTATTAAATAGTATAAGTTAAGAAGAGAAAGTAAGGTTACATGAGACTAGCTTCCTGTCAGTGCTGGAAATGGAGCTGAAATGCATATTTTTGGAAATATAAGTAAAGGAAAAAACCAGAGAAATCAGGATTTAAAATACTAATATATTTGAATGTGCAAGTATGCAATAATTTCAAAGGAACAGCTAATAATAAATTATATTTTTATTTTGTTTTATTTGTGTATCTATTTGTTTTGTGAGATAGTGTCTTACTCTGTCAGGCTGGAGTGCAGTGGTAGGATCATGGCTGACTGCAGACTTGACTTCCTGGGCTCAAGTAATCCTCTTGTCTCAGGTTCCTGAGTAGCTGAAACTACAGGCATGTACCACTATGCCCAGCTAATGTTTTAAAAAGTTTGTGGGGAGAGAGGGTCTTCTATGTTTTCCAGACTGGTCTCAAACTCCTGGGCTCAAGCGATCCTCTTGCCTCAGCCTCCGAAAGTGCTGGGATTACAGGAATTAGATTGTGCCCAGCCAAGTTATCCTGTTTAGAGACAAGATATTTTGGAAAGCCATTTGATTTTCCTGAAAATAGAACTGTCTCTACAGAAGACAGTCAAAGATAAAAATAAAATAAAAGATAGATATAAAGTACAAATAATAAATAAATAAAGATAGGAAATAGAAAATCAGTGAGATATAGCTGGAATTCAAAGACATTTAAAATGTGATTACATTGGAGGAAGCAAAGAGCAGCATTACAGAGGAAAAATCAAATCCAAACACATGAATTAGTGAATGAGAAAAAAAAATGTACCATAATATGGACTAAAATAATCACAAGCAAAGCAAAATAACAGGAAGCATGGTATATATGATCAATAAAAATGAAAGAATGCAATTGTTGTGAATTAGAATAATTAGAAATACAATAATCAAATTTCACATGCAGACTTTAAACATAACCAAAGAGCAGTTTTAATCACACTCTAATATATTGAATGTGTGCTATATAATAGAAACTGAGCTAAGACTTTGCAAACATTATCTCATGTAAACTTTAAATAACACTGATGTGATTAGCATTACTTAATTGTCACTTGAATGGGATTTAATTGTCTCTTGGAGGCATATGTTTTAGAAAGTATGCTTGTGTATCATGCAGCATCTGTTGTCTTCCTGCCATCACCTTCCCACTTCCATATCTCAGTCAATTTCCAACAACATGTGCTATAGATTTTGCATCCATTTATTCAGGTTCACAGCCTCAATTGAAGTATCTATCTTTAAACAGTCTTAGCCCTTTGAAATATTTGTCTAGTATAATCCTGATATATTCTCTTTTCACCAGGCCACCTTGCCCTCTTAGAGACTCATGAAATTGAAATTCCTAAGTTACCTTTTGTTTGTTTGTTTGTTTGTTTGTTTGTTTTTGAGACAGAGTCTCACTCTGTCACCAAGACTGGAGTACAGTGGCACAATCTCGGCTCAACACAATCTCCACCTCCAAGTTTCAAGTGATTCTCCTGCCTCAGTCTCCTGAGTAGCTGAAATTACAGGCATGTGCCACCACGCCCGGCTAATTTTGTATTTTTTTAGTAGAGGTGGAGTTTCTCCATGTTGGTCAGGCTGGTCTCTAACTCCCAACCTCAGGTGATCCCCTGCTTCGGCCTCCCAAAGTGCTGGGATTACAAGCATGAGCTACTACACCCGGCCCCTGAGTTAGCTATTTTCCCCAATGATGTGTGGTTGGAGTATGAGGTGTCTATGAGGAGAGTTGAAAGATCAACGTTTTGTGTTTGCATTTTTGGTTTTTGTTTGTTTTGCTTTGTTTCCTTAAAACATCTGGGCAAAATTTTATGCTAGTATTGCAGGAAGGTAACTTCATTCCATCCCATGTAACTCTGCCATTTGGTCTTGTCCCATATAATAGGATAATTAATTAATGTGCCCTTTAAAATTGTATTTCTTCATTACTATCCATCATTTTCACTAGCAGCAGGGACTTCTAGATATAAGGGACACATCTTTTGCATTACAATTATTGAAAACTAAACAGAAACAAAAAGTCAAAATCTTAGTCAGATTTTGAAACATCAAGATAGATATAAAATATTTGCTTTTAGAGTAGCTTTGGCAAAAGTTCCCAAAGAGATCATTTATATCTCTGAGATTATGTAGGCAAGTTAGTCTATGTAACTGGTTAAACCAGACTTAAGGCATGTATCTACAGGATCCTAAACACTATAAACAAAATGACTCAGGATGCCACCCAAGGAGTTTAGAACTTTAAACAGCATATTATGAATCAGTTGCTTGCTTATCTCATCCTGTCTTGGCCAAAAGTCAGTACCAAACTTTTGTGCATCCTGGGAATAAGCATAGAATTATCACTGTCCAGTTTAAGGCAACTGTTGTAAGAAAGTACTATGGTTTAAATGTCTTCTTCAGGACTGATGTTGAAACTTAACCTCAGTGTGTCATTACTGAAATGTGGAGCCTTTAAGAGGGGATTAAATCATGAGGGCTGTGACCTCATAAATGGATTAACCTATTTATAGATTAAGAGGTTGATATGGTTTGGCTGTGTCCCCACCCAAGTCTCATCTTGAATTGTAGTTCCTACAATACCTACGTGTTGTGGGAGGGACCCAGTCGGAGGTAATTGAATCACGGGGGCAGTTACTGCCATGCTGCTGTTCTTGTGATACTGAGTGAGTTCTCAGGAAGTCTGATGGTTTTATAAGGGACGTTTTCCCTTTTGCTCAACACTTCTTGCTGCCATCATGTGAATACGGATGTGTTTGCTTCCCCTTCCACCACGATTGTAAGTTTCCTGAGGTCTCCCCAGCCATGCTGAAATGTGAGTCAATTAAACCTCTTTCCTTAATAAATTGCACAATCGTAAGTATGTCTTCATAAGCAATGGGAAGAGGTTATCACAGGAGGGGAACTGGTGGCTTTATAAGAAGGGAGATCGTAGCTAGCACTATAGCATGCATAGCTCCCTTGCCATGTGACACCCTGTGCCACTTAGGTACTCTTCAGAGAGTTCCCACTGGCAAGAAGGCTATCATCAGATGTGTCCTCTGCACCTTGGACTCCCCAGCCTCCATAACTGTAGTAAATAAATTCCTATTCTTTGTAAATTACCCAGTTTCCTTGACTGTTATAGGCAAGAGAAAGCAGCAAGTGTGGGACAGTAAAATTATTCATAGAATATCTAGTCGTTCGGGGCTATTTTTCCTTTCCCCATATCTGCTGATCACTACCCAAACACACAACATTACCTGCTCTGTGAAAGATGTGGAGATATTCTAACAGTTTCTGTCGCAGGGCTTTTCCATCAACTTTGGTTTTGGGACTTGCCCTCAGAATACTGAACTCACAGAAAATTTTAGAGTTTAGAAAGGACAAGAGGAGCATATCCTACTTTCCATCCCTAACTGTGATAGGCAATAGTCTGGTTCATATTTTCTGTGTCACAGTGACAGGGAGCAGTTGAGTGGAAAAATCTGCATGAGATGACAGGGATACCGACTCCCTGAGGTGTGACCAGCACAACGCTGTCATCTTGAAGGGGCATAGAAAACAAGTGGATGTTTCATCATGGTTTCAAAGAACCTGGAAGTTCTCTCCCGTGGAAAAATTACCTACAGCTGAGTAAACAACCCTTGATGACATAACAAATGTATGCCTATATAGAAAGCATCAAAACCAATCTGCATTCATCTCATGGAACAGTAATGTGTTCGCACAATCAGGTGGACTGATTATTCATCATTGTTTATATCTAGCAAGAGTCCTTCCTGACAATCCAATGATGTGACATTAATTCTGATTTAAAACTGAGCAATCCTAAGTTGTTTGAAGCCATCCAAAAGTCACTAGTATAAGAAGGTATGTTTATGTGAGTTGGTGGAAGACATTCATTCATTTTCTCATTCAATGATTGTTTATTAAACCCATACTCCGTGCTAAGCAAAATTTGAGTTCTGTGAAAACCCTATCTATTACATCAGTTTCAGCCTGGACAAGTTTATTTTCAGTAACACGCTATGGGAGGTAGAAAATACTGCCTCTCTCAAATGTTTCTGAATTAGTTTTACTAAGCAAGCAAGGTGCCCTTGGTTTTTTAATACAAATTAATTTCCTACAGTAATATTTTCAGGTTAATTGTTTTTACCAGTTTAATTGTACCTCATTTTTCAAAATCAATTCCAATTCTGTTGTTCTATGTTGCTTGTCTTATTTCAGATCTCTTGTGACTTAACATATATGTAGACAATGGCTTTGCTCCCTGTTAGTGTCTGAACAGAAGATAGTTTTTGTCACTGAAATAGCAATAATTCCTAGATATCTACTAGAGTGGTATTGGATATTTTCTTAATAAAAGAGGCCTTTGAGCTTGGGCCAGGTCCTGAAACCCATATATCAAATGTTATCACTTTTATAACCTTTTGGTAGGATATTCTAATGACAGCTTTAACAATTGTGAATCTCCTGGCCTTGCATTTTCTTCAAATATCTAGTTTTTTTATAATATGTACCTTTTATCAATTTTGTATTATTTTAAATAGATAGCTCCTTTTAAACTACTACTATAGGATCCTGGGAATTTTTTTTTTTTTTTTTTTTTTTTTTTTTTTTTTTTTTTTTTTTTTTTGAGACGAAGTCTCACTCTTGTCCCCTGGGCTGGAGTGCAATGGCATAATCTTGGCTCACTGCAACCTCCACCTCATGGGTTCAAGCGATTCTCCTGCCTCAGCCTCCCAAGTAGCTGGGATTACAGGCACCTGCCACCATGCCCAGCTAATTTTTGCATTTTTAGTAGAGACAGGGTTTCACTATATTGGCCAGGCTGGTCTCAAACTCCTGATCTCAGGTGATCTGCCTGCCTCGGCCTCCCATAGTGCTGGGATTACAGGCGTGCGCCACCACACCCGACCATCCTGGGAATCTTTTCAGGGAAAGTGAAGCAAGTTAAAAGTCTCTGAAAATGTTCAAGACTTTTACCAGTGTCTTTCTTCACCTTTTAGAAAAAAAATACATTATATCATGTTCTAGGAATTATGCCATCCATCCTATATATACTCTCAATTTTTACCAGGTAATTTGTCAAAATAAGCCTTCTGTTTTCTTTTCTTTTCTTTTTTTTTTTTTTTTGCAACTGAGTCTCGCTCTGTTGCCCAGGCTAGCATGCAGTGATGCGATCTCAGCTCACTGCAACCTCTGCTTCCTGGGTTCAAACTATTCTCCTGCCTCAGTCTCCTGACTAGCTGGGATTACAGGCATGTGCCACCATGCCTGGGTAAGTTTTTGCATTTTTATTAACAGTAGAGACAGAGTTTCTACTGTTGGCCAGGCTGGTCTCAAACTCCTGGTCTCAAGTGATCTGCCTGCCTCGGCCTCCCATAGTGCTGGGATTACAGGCGTGCGCCACCACACCCGACCATCCTGGGAATCTTTTCAGGGAAAGTGAAGCAAGTTAAAAGTCTCTGAAAATGTTCAAGACTTTTACCAGTGTCTTTCTTCACCTTTTAGAAAAAAAATACATTATATCATGTTCTAGGAATTATGCCATCCATCCTATATATACTCTCAATTTTACCAGGTAATTTGTCAAAATAAGCCTTCTGTTTTCTTTTCTTTTCTTTTTTTTTTTTTTGCAACTGAGTCTCGCTCTGTTGCCCAGGCTAGCATGCAGTGATGCGATCTCAGCTCACTGCAACCTCTGCTTCCTGGGTTCAAACTATTCTCCTGCCTCAGTCTCCTGACTAGCTGGGATTACAGGCATGTGCCACCATGCCTGGGTAAGTTTTGCATTTTATTAACAGTAGAGACAGAGTTTCTACTGTTGGCCAGGCTGGTCTCAAACTCCTGGTCTCAAGTGATCCAGTGGCCTCAGCCTCCCAAAGAGCTGGGATTACAGGGTGAGCCACTATGCCTGGCCGTGTATGTTTTTTTACAAATTAGTTTTACTTTTATTTCTTCTACTGAATGATAGGGAAAAAGCCGTGCATGCATGCCTAAACAATTCTCTATGTTATACTATTGTTCTTATTTTAATAAAATATAATTAAGACAAACATCTTCATAAATATACTTAGAGGTATGTGTTTTTTATATTTTCTAAGTAGAAAAAAACTGCATTGGGATAATTGTGCCAAAAAGTATGCATATTTAATTTAAAATAAATCATCGTTTGCTTGCTGCATTTTTTGAACAGATTCACACATTGATTAGGAGTTAATATTTCTATTATTGCTTCCCAACATCATCTTTAATCATTATTTTGTCACTGTAAATTTGAGAAAATATATATATATTTATTAACAGTAGGGACAGTATATATATGCATATATACTTTTCTAAACTTTTGGTAAACAGTTTAAATACACTTTTTTCTTGTTTGTTATTTATAATTTCTTTTGTGAAATGCAGTTACCTTCTGAATCGAGTTTTCAATTAGTGTTTGTTTTTGTATTTAGGTATAAGAGCTCATTTCATATTAACAATACTAATTGATACGTATATTTTTTAAAATTACCAGTTCCTATTTTTTGCATTAATTTTGACATTTTCAGATTCCAGCTGAAGTTTGTAATAAAGTTTTAAAATAATCATTACACTTTATTTAAGAAAGTGATATTGGGAGAATCTACATATTTATAATATTAAGCATTTCCTTCCAATAACTTGGTGAAATTATTCCTCTATTTAAATTATTTATGTCAAATCCTGAAGATATATTTTCTTGATATAAATCCTACAAATTTATTGAAATTTCACACAATATTTTAAATTGTTGTTGTTACTATTTCTCTTCATTTTATTTTCGGCAGTCACTGCTGTAGTCAGGGTAAACTAGTATCAACTGAGTTACTCTTATAATTTTTTTCTGTTTTTCAACTTTATATAATTGGAATCATACAAGATGCACATTTATACATTTGATTTTTGTGGTCGATATATTTCAGAACATACAAGTTGCTGAATGCATCAGTGTTTTAGTTTTCAATTGGTGAGTAGTATTTTGTTACAAGAACATACCCCAATTTACTGATCAGTTCCCCTGTTGGTTATTGGGCTATCATAAATAAAACTTAAATGAATATTTTTATACATGTATTTGAAGAGAGCATTGATATTGACATATATGTACAAATGTCAAAGAATGTACTTACTCTCTTAGGTTAGGTGTATAATTAATTTTATTCAAAATTGCCAAAGGGTTTATTAGAAAAGTAAAATAATTTATACTTCAAATTACAGTATTTTGCACACCCGATTTTTAAAACTTTAGTTAACTACAGCTTTTCTATAATATACATAGTGTCCTACCCTGAGATTTCCACCTACATTTGACTAAAGCATAATGTGTTGAGCAAGATTTTAAGGTTTTTGAATATACAAGCATCTAATTTAGTGAAATGCCTGTTTTTCTTTTACCTATTTTATATTGATTCAATTATTTGTCTTCTGCTCATTGATTTATAATGTATATGTAAATCCATATAATAGATAATGAGTTCTTTTTAAATATATACTCTCTACCTATTTTATTCCAGTCTCTGGCTTTATTTTTTACTTTTTTACATTGATTTTTTTTTTTTTGTAACTATGTACATTTGTTTGTTTTGAATTAATAGATTTTTTTTTTAGAGAAGTTTTAGGTTTACAGAAAAATTAAGCAGGAAATACAAAGAGTTTCTATATCCTCCCTATACACCTTGCCCCCAGTAGAATTTTTTATATTATAAATATCTTGCATTATCATGGTACATTTTTTACAATGATATACCAATATGACTATGTTATTATTAACTAAAGTCCGTAGTTTACATCAGGGTTCATGTTTGTGTGTGTTGTGCAGTTCAGTGGGTTTTCCCAAATGGATAATGTCTTGCATCCACCATTTTGGTATTATACAGACTAATTTCACTGCCTAAAAATTCCCCTGTGCCCCATCTATTCCTCTCTCCCTAACTCCTCCTGAGGTCCTCGCAATCACTGAACATTGTATTTGCTTCATAGTCTTGCCTTTCCCAGATGTCATATAATTAGAATCCTATGGTATATAGTCTTTTTCAGACTAGCTTCTTTCTCTTAGCAACATGAATTTAATTTCCTTCTAAGTCTTTTTGTAGATTGACAGCTCATTTTTTATTACTGAATAATATTTCATTTTAGGGATGTACCATGATTTGTTTATTACTTCAAATATTGAGGGACATCTTGATTGATTCCAATTATGAATAAAGTTGCTATACACATTCACTCAACAGATTTTTCAACAAGGTAATGTAATTGCTAGATCATATGCTGTGACTGTTTAGCTTTGTGGGAAACTCAAAAACTGTCCACCAAACTAACTTTAGTATTTTATTAAAGCGTTTTTACCAGTAATGACTGAGTTCCCATGGCTCCAAATCCTTACCAGCATTTAGTGTTATCAGTGCTTTGGACTTTATGCATTCTGTACAATACATAGGAGTGTAGTGCTGTCTCATTGTTTTAGTTTGCCATTCACTAATAAAATATGATGTTGCACATTTTTCATATGTTTATTTGCCATGTGTGTCTTCTTTGGTGAGGTAGCCATTCAGATTTTTAGCCATTTTCTAATTGGGCTATTTGTTTTCTTAAGAGTTCTTTGTATATTTTGGATACAAGTTTTTTGCCACATATATGTTTGTCTAACATTTTATTTTTCAGTATGTGGCTTTTCTTTATATTACCCTACCACTATCTTTCATCAAGTAGATGGTTTAAACTTTAATGAAGTTCAATTTATCAATTTTTATTTCATGGATCATTCTTTCGGTGTTGTATCTAAAAAATATTTCAAACGTGAGTGACATGCTCTCACTTATGTTATTGCCTAAAAGTTTATACATTACATTTTACTTTTAGGTCTATGATCTAAAAACACATTTTGAGTAGGGTGTGTGTGTGCATGTGCGTTTGTGTGTGTGTGTGTGTGAAGGCTTTAAGATCTATATTAATTTTTCAATGCAGATGCCCAGTTGTCCAGAATAATTTTTTGAAAAGACTGTCTTTTCTTGTTTGTGAGAGATTAGTTGACTATATTTGTTTGAGTATATTTCTGGGATATGTATTCTGTTCCATTGATCTATTTGTTTACTTATTCACCAATACTACACTGTCTTCATTATTGTATTTTTATAGTAAGTCTTTAAGTAATGTCAGTTATACAACTTTCATTTTCTCCATATTATATTGGCTATTCTGAATTTTTTTGCCTTTTCATGTAAGCATTAGAGGTAGTTACCTTTGCTTTAACTTTGACTGGAATTGAATTGAATCTATAGATCAAGTTGGAAAGACTCTTTAAAATATTGAGTAGTCCTGTTCAGCAACATGGAATATTTATTCCATTTCCATTTATTAAGTTTCTTGATTTCTTTCATCAGGAGTTTTATACTTGTAACATATATTAAGTTTATAACTAAATATTTTACTTTTCTGACATTAATGTAGATAGTCTTGTCTTTTTAATTACAATTTCAAGCAGTAATTGCTGTAGAAATATACTGAATTTTGTATATTTTTAAATTTTTTATTTCAATAACTTGTGAATACAGATGATTTTAGCTACATGCCTAAGTTCTTTAGTAGTGATTTCTGAGATTTTGGTGCACCCATCACTCTAGCAGTGTACACTGTACCCAACATGTACACTTTTTTCCTCTCACTCCACCACCCTTCCCTACCAAATCCTCAAAGTCCATTATATCATTCTCATGCCTCGGCATCCTTATAGCTTAGCCCCTACTTATGAATAAGAATATATGATATTTGGTTTTCCATCCCATTATTTGGCCTTTCCATAATGGTCTCCAGTTGTATCCAAGTTGCTGTGAAAGACATTATTTCATTCTTTTCATGACTGAGTAGTATTCCACAGCATATATATGCCACATTTTCTTTATTCACTTGTTGATTGATAGGCACTAAAGTTTATTCCATAGTTTTGCAATTGCAAATGGTACTGCTACAAACATGCATGTGTATGTGTCTGTTTCATGTAATGACTTTTTTTTCATTGGTTAGATACCCAGTAGTGGGATTGCTGGATCCAATGGTAGTTCTACTTTTAGTTCTTTAAGGGGTCTTCATACTGTTTTCCATAGCAGTTGTACTGGTTTACATTCCCTCCAGCAGTTTAAAAGTATTCCCTTTTCACCACATCTCCACCAACATCTATTATTTTTTGACTTTTTAGTTGTGGCTACTCTTGCAGAAGTAAAGTAGTATCTCGTTGTGGTTTTAATTTGCATTTCACTGATTAGATCCAGAAGTTTGTTGTTTTGGATACTTTGACATTTTGTACAGGAACAATCATATTATATGCATACAAAGAGAGTTTTATTTCTTCCTTCACAATTTGTGTACTTATTATTTTCCTTTCTGGTGTTATGGCATTAGGTAGGATGTCTAGTAATATGTTGAATAGGAGTGATTAAGAGGGTACATTGTTGCCTTGTTTCTCATATTAAGGGTAAAGCATCTGGCCGGGCGCGGTGGCTCAAGCCTGTAATCCCAGCACTTTGGGAGGCCGAGACGGGCGGATCACGAGGTCACGAGATCGAGACCACCCTGGCTAACACGGTGAAACCCCGTCTCTACTAAAAATACAAAAAAACTAGCCGGGCGAGGTGGCGGACGCCTGTAGTCCCAGCTACTAGGGAGGCTGAGGCAGGAGAATGGCGTGAACCCGGGAGGCGGAGCTTGCAGTGAGCTGAGATCTGGCCACTGCACTCCAGCCTGGGTGACAGAGCGAGACTCCGTCTCAAAAAAAAAAAAAAAAAAAAAGGTAAAGCATCTAGATTTTCACCATTAAGTATATTGGCTGAAAAGATCTTTGTACATGTCCTTTGTCATCATTTAGAAAATATTCTCCTTTATTTTTAGCTTGCTTTTACTAGCATTTTATCATAACTATGTTTTAGAAACTGTTAAGTATTTTTTCTAAATCTATTTGTGTGATCGTACAACTTTTTTTTAGCTTCTTAATATGACATGTTACCTAATTCACTTCTGAGTGTTCAGTTAGTCTTGTATACCTGGAATAACCTCCACCTGGTCATGTTATAATTGTTTGTATACACCATTGGATTATATTTGGTAATTTATTTTGAGAATTTTGACATCCATGTTCATGAGAGACACCAATCTGTGGATTTTTATTCAGTATCTTTGGTTTATTTTTGCATTAGGGTAATTCTGGCCTCCTATAGTTAAAATATGTTCCTCTGCTTCTACTTTCTGAAACAGATTTTAGAGAATGGGTAGCAATTCTTTCTTCAGTGTTGGATAGAATTTACCAGTGCAGCCATCTGGGCTGGGTGCTTTCTCTTTTTTAAGGATACTAACTGTTAATTTATTTTCTCTGTAAGCCTATTTAGACTAGTTCTCTAGATGTAAGGGTGGTAGATGATGGCGTTTAATGAATTGGTTCATTTCATCTAAGTTATCAAATTTGTGGGCATAGAAGAATGGCTTGGAGATAGTTTGTTTGGCTACACCAATTCTCATGTTGAAATTTGATCCGCATATTTGGAGGTGGGGCCAGGTGGGAGGTGATTGAATCAAGGGGGTGGGACCTTCACTAATAACTTGGTGCTATTCTCCCAGGAGTGAATGAATTCTTACTCTTTTATTTATTTATTTATTTAAGACAGGTATTTTTCTGTAGCCCAGGCTAGAGTGCAGTGGCTCAATCACAGTTCTCTATAGCCTCAATTTCCCAGGCTCAAGCAATCCTCCCACTTCATCCTCCCTAGTATCTGGGACTACAGGCGCACACCACAATGCCTGGTTAATTTTTGTAATTATTTTAGAGCTGGAGTATCATGATTTTGTTCAGGCTGGTCACAAACTCATGGGACCAAGACATCTGCCTGCCTCAGCCTCCTAAAGTGTTGGGATAACTGGTAGCCTTGAGTTCTTACTCTTAGTTCCATCAAGAACTGGTTATTGAAAAGAACCTGGCAACTTTCTCCCCTCTTTTTTTCTTTCTTTCTTGTCATACAATGCCTGCTCTCCTTTGTCTTCTGCTGTTAGTGGTAGCTATCTGAGGCCCTCATCTGATGCAAATGCTGGCACCATGCTTCTTATACAAACTGAAGAACTCTGAGCCAAAGAAACCACTTTTCTTTATAAATTACTGGGGATCAGGAATTCCTTCATAGCAACACAAATGAATTAAGGCAGAATTGTTTATAATATTTATTTACTATCCTTTGACTGTTCATGGGGTTAGTCATGATATCTAATAGTATCTAATAGTAATAATGTGTGTCTTCTCTCTCTTTTTTATTTATTTATTTTTTTAGACAGAGTCTTGCTCTGTCACCAGGCTGGAGTGCAGTGGCTTGATCTTGGCTTACTGCAACATCCTCCTCCCAGGTTCAAGTGATTCTCCTTCCTGAGCCTCCAAAGTAGCTGGGACTACAGATGCGCAACCCCACACCCAGCTGATTTTTGTATTTTTAGTGGAGACGGGGTTTCACCACGTTGGCCTGGATGGTCTCCACCTCTTGACCTTGTGATCTGCCCACCTCAGCCTTTCAAAGTGCTGGGATTACAGGTGTGAGCCACTGCTCCCCAGACTCTTTTTTTCTTTAGTTAGCCTGGCTAGAGTTTTTTCCACTTTATTTGTATTTTCAGCTTTCAGTTTCATTGATTCCTTTATGATCTCCTTTTGTCGATTTCATTGACTACTTTCTCCCTTCCTATATATTTTTTTGGGCTTAACAAAAAAAAATATTTTTCATGGTTCTAGAGGGTGGAAGTTTAAGATCAAAGTGTCAGGAACGCTGAATTTACCTCAGGTTTAATTTACTCATCTTTTTTAGTTTCCCAAGGTGAAATTTTATACCATGAATTTTATATTATTTGCTTTTGTAATACATTTATGTAATTATATAAAATCATATATTTTTATTATATATTT
>NW_016807895.1:631385-646360 GCF_001698545.2 Rhinopithecus bieti
ATATTTAAGTTATATATGTGTTTATATATAATTATATGTAATGTACATAATATGTGATTATATTTATATTTAACTTAAATACAAATGAAACATGTTTATACCATATAATTATAAATGGCATATCTAAGTTTTTATCTATATAAAGATGTAGATAATACATAAAATACTCTAAAGCAACTACCAAATATTTTAAGTTATTTTGATTAATTCCACTTAGAGTGGAAAGGAAATGGAATCATAGACAAGGCTTAGTTATACCTAGACAAGGCAGGAAAAATTTGAAAACTAAAATAAAGACTGAACAAGACAAATAATCAGGGACATTAATAGAAAATACTTACAAATATGATGGATGTGAATCCAATAAGACAATAATTTATTTAAATGTGAATAGTCTAAATATAAAAATGACAGAAATAGAGCATATTTAAAATTCAAGGCTCAACAATATGTTGTCTTCGATAAACACACTTTAAATATAAAGTCAAATATAGATGAAAGAGATAGAGAAAGACATTCCTAATCTAACTTTAATCAAAGAAAGCAGAACAAGGAAAATTATCATAGATAAATTGGAACATCACATAATGATAAGAAGATTGGTTCTTTGGGAAAACATTGCAGTTCTTAACATCCTTGCACTTATCAGAACACCATCAAAATGGATTTTCTTTTGATATCATCTTAATTTTGATAACATTACAAATATTTTTTTTTCTTTTATTGTTAATGCATACTGGGACTTGTATGAAAAATATTTGCTGCTTTTCTTATCGTTACATTCAGGTCTTTTTTTTCAAATTACTCATTTTGTCTATTAAATTTGTTAAAAAATAAATATTTTGAAATATATTTTACTGAACAAATCTGCCTTCTAGTATTTCTGATGTGAAGTCAGGTGTCTCTCTTATTCTGTTTTCTGAGCACATGTTTATTCCTTGGATGCTTTTAAGTTTTTTTGACAACAGAATCAAACTAGAAACCAATAATAAAAATATAATAATATTCAAATATTTGAAAAGTGATAACACTTCTAAATAATTACTGACATAATCATGAAGAAATTAGGAAATACAAATATTTTATCTGAAACTTCAGCTTTTACCAAATTGACTATATTGTGCCTATGTTTACATTTATTTGTAATTATCTTGGTTGAAATTCACTGAACAAGGATGTAAGGATTGATTTTCTAACTTGAAACAGGTCACCATTATCTCTTTTTTAAAAAATTCTTCTATGCCATACTCTTTTCTCCATTTTCTGATTGCAAATTTTTGTATATTATTTGAAGTATAATTACATGCATGTCTGTTAATTCCCATGTCTGGGTTGACTGCACATCTGCTTCCACTGATGTACCACACACACATACAGACACAAACACACAAACACTTCATATACATATATTTCATATCACACATTCTTTTGGTACTTCCTAAGTGTAGTAATTTTTGTATTATTATTTTCTGGCCATTTTAATGATACAATGCCCTTCCAAGTCTTGATTTTAAGCTTTAAGTGGGTCTAGTTTAGCTTGAATTTTTTTCTTATGAGGTACCCTTTACTCATGCATTACAGGTTTTACTTCTAAGACATTGTTTTTGTCAAATCTTATGTTAGTGTTCTCAATGCTTACTTAAGACTAGACCATTCTGGTGTGTCAAAACTTTCACCTCTTTCTGTATTTTATACACTGTGAAATTATTTGTTAAAATTTCAGGTATACTATTCATGCACAGTTCATGATTCCAATACAAATGTTAAGAAAACTCTTACAAAGATATCTTGATTGGGATCTTCTCTGTGGCTCTGTTCTCTTTGTACTCTGTCCTGCCAACTAGTTCCACAATGGCAGCCCTGAATTCTGATCCGTTTTCTCCTGGCAGCAGGATTTCCAATCTCTGCACATACGCAACTTCCCTGCAGTAAAATTCTTGTCCAGACGGAATGCTAGAGGGAATGTATACCTTGTCATGTTGCTTCTCTTCTGCTGTCCAATTTCTAAAAACAGTGAATTTATATATTCTGTCCAGGCTTATGGTAGTTTACTGTGAGAGCTCAAGTACAGGTAACGCATCTTAGCCTAAACTGAAAATATTTATAGTAGAAATACATTGCATGGAAGTAGTATTATAATTAGTTTTCTTTTATCTTAAAACCACAAAATTATGAAGCGAATATCTAACATGAGTTGGCTTAAAGATACAAGCTAATTTATCTAAAATAAACAAATAAATACATTTATGGTTGAAGTGAAGCATACTATTTTAAAACATGTCTTGGAAATAAATTTTATCATTATTGTATTATAATAGTTATAATTACTCTATAGTTTTTCTAATTAAAATTGGATAAGAAGTTAGAAAATTTAAAATATGTTTAAGAAAAGTTAAGAATAGCTAATGATAAGAGTTGGGCAGTTTGTCACACCTTTGCAACTACTAACAGTTTAAACAAGAAGTAAAATGACTGTTGTATCACTACCACCATGATGTGAGTAAACATATCCATCACAGCTCTATGCATATGTCCAACTGATCAAATTACACTTCCCCCTTGAACAACATGGGTTTCAATTGTGCAGGTCCACTTACATGCAGATTTTTTTCAACCAAACGTGGATGAAAAATAGAATGTTTGCAGGATGTGAAACCCAAATATATGAAGGGCCAACTTTTCACATATGTGATTTCCACAGGGCCAACTGCGTGACTAGAGTATGCTCAAATTTTGGCATATATAGAGCCCTGGAACCAATCCTCCTTCTATAGCAAGTGACAATTTTATATACGTTAAACATGTGCAGGTTTTGGTGGCTGTCAATTTTATCTCCATAAACTTATAACAAACAAAAAGATAAAACCAACAACCAAAGCAAACTTTACTCCTAATTTTAAGAAAACTTGATTGAGAAGTAATTTGGCCTAATTTAAAAAAATATTTTTATGTAAATATTTGAATTTTTTTATATTTATGTAGGTACATAGCAGGTGTATATATTTGTGGGATACATGAGATATTTTGATACAGGCATACAATGCATAATAATCACAGCAGAGTAAAGGGCATATCCACTACCTCAAGCTTTTATGTTTTATCTGTTATAAACAACCCAATTATACTCTTTTAGTCATTTTTAAATGTCCAATAAATTATTTTTGACAATTCTTGTTGTGCTATCAAATACTAGATCTTATTCATTCCCCTAACTATATTTTGTACCCATTAACCACTCCCCTTCCTCCCCATTCACTACTAAACTTGCCAGCCTCTGGTAACCATCATTCTACTCTTTATCTCCATGAACTCAATTGTTTTAATTTATAGATCCCACAAATAAATGAGAATATGTAAAGTTAGTCTTTCTGTGCCTGGCTCATTGCACTTGACATAATGACCTCCAGTTCCATCTGTGTTTTTGAAATGACAGAATCTCACTGTTTTTTCATGGCTGAGTAGTACTCCATTGTGCACATGTACCTCATTTTCTTTATCCATCTTCCTGTTGATGGACACTAGGTTGCTTCTAAATCTTGACTATGGTGAATAGTGCCTCAATTAAACATGAGAGTGCAGATGTCTCTTCAACATACTGTTTTCCTTTATCTTGGCTATGTATGTATCTGTGGAATTGTCGAATCATATGCTAGTTCTATTTCTAGTTTTTTGAAGAACCTCTAAACTACTTTCTATAGTGTTGGTACTAATTTACATTCCCGCCAACAATATACAAATCTTGTCTTTTCCTGATATCCTCACCAGCATCTGTTATTGTTTGTCTTTTGGATAAAAGCCATTTAAACTGGAATTAGATGATATCTCATTGTAGGTGTGATTTACATTTCTCTGATGATCAATGATGTTGAACACATTTTCACATATGTGTTTGCCATTTGCATTTCTTCTTTTGAAAATGTTGATTCCGATCTTTTGTCCATTTGTAAATCAGATACTTAGATTTTCTTTCTTACAGAGTTATTTGAGCTCATTACATATTCTAGTTATTAATCCCTTGTCAGATGAAGAGTTTGCATTTTTTTCTCATTCTTTGGGTTGTCTCTTTGCTTTGTTGATTGTTTCTTTTGCTGAACAGATGCTTTTTAACTTGATGTAGTCCCATTTGTCCATTTTTGCTTTTGTTCCCTGTGCTTGTAGGGTATTGCTTAACTAATTTTTGCCCAAACCAATGTCCTGGAGAGGTTATCAAATGTTTTATTTTGGTAGTTTACTAACTTGAAATCTTAGATTTAAGTTTTTAGTTCATTTTGATACAATTTTTGTATATGGTGAGAGATAGGAGTCTAGTTTCATTCTTCTTTATGTGGCTATCCAGTTTTCCCAAAACTATTTATTGAAAAGGCTGTCCTTTCCTCAGTACATATTCTTGGCACCTTTGTTGAAAATGAGTTCGCTGCAGATGTATGGATTTATTTCTGGGTTCTCTATTCTGTTAGAATGGTCTATGTCTGTTTTTACACCAGTATGATGCTTTTCTGTTTACTATAACACCAGTATCATTTGAATTCAGGTAATGTTATTCCTGTAGTTTGGTTCTTTGTGCTCACGATAGTTTTGGCTACTCTAGGTCTTCTGTGATTCCATAAAAATTTTAAGATTCTTTTTCTTTTCTTAAGAAGAATGTCATTGGTATTTACACTGGGATTACATTGACTCTGTGTATTTCTTTGAGTAGTGTGGATATTTTAACAATATTGATCCTTCCAAACCCTGAACATAAAAATGTTTCTATTTTATTGCATCCTCTGCAATTTCTTGCATTAATGTTTTATAGGTTTTATTGTAGAGATCTCTCACTTCTTTCATGAAGTAAACTTTTATGTGTTTTATTTCATTTGTAGCTGTTGAAAATGGGATTAGTTTCTTCATTTCTTTTTCAGATTGCTTACTGTTGGAATATAAAATGTTACTGATTTTGTATGTTCATTTTATATCCTACAAGTTTACTGAATTGGTTTTATTATTTCTAACAGTTTTTTGTGGGGTCTTTAGGTTTTCAAAATATAAGATTTTATTATCTAAAACATATATAATTTAACTTCTTCATTTCCACATTGGATGCCATTTATGTCTTTCTCTTGTTTAACTGCTCTAACTGTGACTTACATTGCTATGTCAAATACCAGTGGTGAACTTTGGCATCCTTGTCTTCTTCCAAATCTCAGAGGAAAGAATTTCACTTTTTCCCCAGTATACTAGCTGGGGATCTGTCATATATGGCTTGTGTTTTGTTAATTACATTTTTTTTTCTATCCCTAGGTTTTTAGGATTTTTATCATGAAGGGATTGTTGAATTATATTAAATGCTTTTTTCAACATCATTTTGAATAACCACATGGTTTTTCCTTTATTCTGTTGATATACTGTATCACATTGCTTGGGTTGCATGTGTTGAACCATCCTTGTATCCCAGGGATAAATTCCACTTGGACAGGATGAATATTCTTTTTTTTTTTTTATTTTTTTATTTTAAGTTCCTAGGTCTATGTGCTAACGTGCCGGTCTGTTAATTGTTACTTTATGCCATGTTGGGTGTGGCTGCCACCCATCCAACTGTCCGCCCCCATCATTCTCATTTCTATCATGTTACACTCCCCAAGGTTATCCCTCCTCCTCCCCCCTCCCCATGATAGGTCCGTGTGTGGATGTTCCCTTCGCGAGCAAATCTCTTGTTCGTTCCCCTATGGTGAGGCATGCGGTGTTTGGTTTTTCTTCTTGTGCTAGTTTGCTAAGATTGTGGTTTCCGCTGCCCATGTCCCTACAAAGATGCAAACTCTCCTTTTTTATGCTGCATAGTATTCCATGGTGTATGTGCCACATTTTCTTATCCGTCTGTCACGATGGCTTTGGGTTTGTTCAAGGTCTTTGCTTTGTGAATAGGCCGCCAATTAAACCTAGTTGCATGTGTCTTTGTGTGAATAATTTATAATCTTTGGGTATATACCGTTGTGGGATTGGGCTGGGTTCTATGGTACATCTAGTTCTGTTCCTTGAGGAATTGCATACTGTTTTCCTAAATGGTTGATAGTACAATCCACCAACAGTGTAAAGTGTTCTATTTCTCACCATCCTCTCCACCTGTTGTTTCCTGACTTCTTAATGATTGCCATTCTAATGGTGTAGATGGTATCTATTGTGGTTTTGCTTTGATTTCTCTGATGCGGGGAGTGATGATTGGAGCATTTTTTTTCATGTGTCTGGTTGGCTGGTATATGTCTTCTTTTGAATGTCTGGTTCATCTCTTTGCCCTTTTTGCTGGGTTGTTTGTTTATTTGTATATTTGTTTGAGTTCTTTGTAGATTGTGGTATTACCTTTGAGAATGAGTAGTTGCAAAATTTTCATTCCCATTCTGTAGGTTGCCTGTTCACTTGTATGGTGTTTCTTTTGCTGTGCAAGCTCTTTGTTCTAATTAGATCCATTTGTCATTTTGGGCTTTTGCTGCCGTTGTTTTTGGTGTTTTGACTAAGTCCTTGCCCATGCCTCTGTCTGAATGTACTAGCCTAGATTTTCTTTAGGGTTTTACTTTTAGGTCTCTTTAGTCTTATCCACTTGACTTATCTTTGTATAAGGGTAAGGAAAAGGATCCCGGTTTCAGCTTCTTTAATGGCTAGCCATTTTCCATCACCATTTATTTTATTAAATAGGGATCTTTTCCCCATTTCTTGTTTCTCTCAGGTTTGTCAAAGTCGTGGCTGTGATGTGTGGTTATTTTCCGAGGCTCTGTCTGTTTCCATGGTCTATATCTCTGTTTTTTGGGTACAGTCCATGCTGTTTTGGTTACCTGTCGCCTTGTAGTATAGTTTTGAGTCAGGTAGCGTGCGCTACCCTTTGTCCTTTTGGTTAGGAATCTGTCTTGGCAATGCGGGCTTCTTTTTGGTTCCATATGACTTTAGCAGTTTTTCCATTCTGTGAAGAAATCATTGGTGGTGTATGGCATTGAATCTATACATTACCTTGGACAGTGTGGCCATTTTCAGTATATTAATTCTTCCTATCCATGAGCATGAAATGTTCTTCCATTTCTTTGTGTCCTCTTCTATTTCGTTGAGCAGTGATTTGTAGTTCTCCTTGAGGAAGTCCTTCACATCCCTTGTAAGTTGGATTCCTAGGTATTTTATTCTCTTTGTTGCAATTTTGAATGGGAATTCATTTATGATTTGGCTCTGTTTTTCTGTTATTGGTGTATAGGAATGCTTGTGATTTTTGCACATTGATTTTGTATCCTGAGACTTTGCTGAAGTTGCTTTCAGGTTAAGGAGATTTGGGGCTGAGATGATGGGGTTTTCTAAATACACAATCATGTCATCCAGAAACAGGGACAATTTGACTTCCTCTTTTCCTAATTGAATACCCTTTATTTCTTTCTCTTGCCTGATTACCCTGGCCAGAACTTTCAACGCTATGTTGAATAGGAATGGTGAGAGAGGGCATCCCTGTCTTGTGTCAGTTTTCAAAGGCAATGCTTCTAGTTTTGGCCCATTCAGTATGATATCGGCCTGAGTTTGTCATAAATAGCTCTTATCATTTTCAGCCACTTTCCATCAATGCCTAGTTTATTGAGAATTTTTAGCATGAAGGACTGTTGAGTTTTGTCTAAGGTGTTTGCTGCATCTATTGAGATAATCATGCGACAAACCTGACAAAACCAATAAATGGGGAAAGGATTCCCTATTTAATAAATGCTGCTGGGAAAACTGGCTGGCCATATGTAGAAAGCTGAAACTGGATCCCTTCCTTACACCTTACACAAAAATTAATTCAAGATGGATTAAAGACTTAAATGTTAGACTAAAATCATAAAAACCCTAGAAGAAAACCTAGGTAATATAATTCAGGACATAGGCATGGGCGAGGATTTCATAACTAATACACCAAAAGCAATGACAACAAAAGTCAAAATAGAGAAATGGGATGTAGTTCAACTAAAGAGCTTCTGCACAACAAAAGAAACTACCATGAGAATGAAAATGCAACCCATAGAATGGGAGAAAATATTTGCAATTTACACATCTGACAAAGGACTAATATCCATAATCTACAAAGAATTTAAACAAATTTACAAGAAAAAAACAAACCACCACGTCAAAAAGTGGCCAAAGGATATGAACAGACACTTCCTAAAAGAAGACATTCATGCAGCCAACAGACACATGAAAAAATGCTCATCATCACTGGTCATCAGAGAAATGCAAATCAAAACCACAATGCGATACCATCTCACACCAGTTAGAATGGCGATCATTAAAAAGTCAAGACACAACAAATGCTGGAGAGGATGTGGAGAAATAGGAACACTTTTGCACTGTTGGTGGGACTGTAAACTAGTTCAACCATTGTGGAAGACAGTGTGGAGATATCTCAAGGATCTAGAACTAGAAATACCATTTGATCTAGCCATCCCATTATTGGGTATATACCCAAAGGATTATAAATCATGCTACTACAAAGACATATGTACACACGATGTTTATTGCGGCACTGTTCACAATAGCAAAGACTTGGAATCAACCCACGTATCCATCAATGATAGACTGGATTAAGAAAATGTGGCACATATACACAATGAGATACTATGCAGCCATAAAAAGGATGAGGTCATGTCCTTTGCGGGGACATGGATGAAGCCGAAAACCATCATTCTCGGCAAACTATCACAAGGACAGAAAACCAAACACTGCATGTTCCCACTTATAGGTGGGAACTGAACAATGAGAACACTTGGACACAGGGTAGGGAACATCACACACCGGGGACTAACCTGGGGTGGGAGCCTGGGGAAGGAATAGATAGCATTAGGAGAAACACTTAATGTAAATGACGAGTTAACGAGTGCAGCAAAACAACAAGGCACGTGTACACCTATGTAACAAATCTGCACCTTGTGCACATGTACCCTAGAACTTAAAGTATAACAAAATATAAATGTGTATGTGTGTGTGTATATACATACACATATATACGTGTGTGTGTGTGTGTGTGTATATATATATATTTCCTCCTCTATTTTTTGGAATAGTTTGACTATAGTTCGTTTGAATTATTTTTAGATTGGTAAAATTCAGGAGTGAAGTCATTGATCTTGGTCTTTTCTTTTTTGGAACACCTTTTTATTACAACTGTAGTATCATTCATTAATATTCATTCGTTCAGGTTTTAGATTTCTTCATGGTCCCATCTTGGTGGGTTGAATGTGTCTGGGAATTTATTCATTTCTTCTAGATTTTCCAATTTATTGGAATATATTTGCTCTTAGAGCCTGTAATGATTCTTTGAATTTCTCTGGTCTCAGTTGTAATATGTCGTTTATCTTTGATTTTAATTATTTACTTCTCTTCCTCTTTTATTTAGCCTGGATAAATGATTGTTGATTTTGTTAATCTTTTCAACAAACCATGTTTCTGTTTCATTGATCTTCTGTATTGTTTTTCTTATTTCAATTTCATTTATTTCTGTTCTGATCTTTATTATTTCTTTTCTTTTACTAATTTTGGGCTTAGTTTTCTCTTGCGTTTTCAGTGTCTTAAGATGTATTATTAGGTCGCTTCTTTGAAGTGTTTCTACTTTTTTGATATAAGTGCTTATTGCTACAAGCTTTCCTTTTCCTATTGCTTTTTCTGTATTCTGTAGGTTTTAGTAGGTTTCATTAGTTTTAAGAACTTTTCTAGTTTTCTTCTTAGTTTATTCATTGACCCACTTATCATTCTGGAGCATATTGATTAATTTTGAAGTGTTTGTAGAGTTTCTAAGATTCCTCATGTGCTTGTTTGCTAGTTTTATTCCATTATGGTCAGAGAACATACTTGATATTATTTCAATTGTTTAGATTTTCAGAACATGTTTTGTGGCCTAATATATGATCTACCCTTGAAAATGAGAAATAAGAATGTGTGTTCTGCAGTCATTAGATAAAATCTTCTGTAAATATTGATTGTGTCCATTTGGTTTACAGTACAGATTAAAGTTCCAATGTTTATTTGTTGATTTTTTTTGTCTAGATGATCTTTCCATTGCTGAAAGTGGTGTGTTGAAGTCTCTAGCTATTACTGTATTAAGATCTGTTTTCTCTTTAGCTACAAAACAGAAAAGAGAAAAAAATGCTTCGTATATATAAGTGCTCTATGATTGTATATATATGTTGCCCAATTTACAAGTGTTATATCTTCTTGCTGAATTGATCCCTTTATCATAATAAAGTAATAATTTTCTTTGTCTCTTCTTATATTTCTGTCTTGACATCTATTTTGTCTAAATATAGCTACTCCTGCTTTTTTGTTGTTGTTTTCACTGGCGTAGAATACGTTTTTCCATCCCTTATTTTCCATCTCTTTATTTTATAGATGTAGTGTTTCTTGTACACAATAGGTTGTTTTGTCTTTCTTTTTCTTTATCCATTTAACCAGATTGTTGGGTCTTATTTTGCTTTTGTTTTGTTTTGTTTTAATTCATGAACTACACTATGTCTTAGATAGGAGGGTTCAAACCATTTACATCTATTGTTATTATTGAGAAGTAGGGATTTACTCCTCCATTTTTTTTTTCTGGTTGTTTGTCTTCCTTTATTCCTTTCTTTCTTATTTTTTTAACCTCATTATCCACTCGAAACTAATAGCATAAAAATACAAACAAGCAAGCAAAGAGAAAACTAATAAAACTCTACATTTTAACTTCGTCTACTTGCTTTTAACTTCGTTTTCTGTTTATATCTTACTATATTATGTCTTAAAAGTTGTTGTAGTTATTTTAATTGGTTCTTTTTTATCTTTCTAGTCAAGATATGAGTAGTTTATACACAATAATTACAGTGTTATAATATGTTATAATATTCTGTGTCTTTCTGGGTACTTACTATTGCTAGTGTGTTTTGTACCTTCAGATGATTTCTTATTGCTAATTAACATGTTTCCTTTACATTAAGGAACTCCCTTTAGCATTTCTTGTAGGTTAGGTCTGGTGTTGATGAAGTCCCTTGACTTTTGTTTGTCTATGTAAGTCTTTATTTCACCTTCAGTTCTGAAGGCTATTTCTACTGGATATACTATTTTAGAAGAAAATAGCACTTTAAATATGTCATGCCGCTCTCGTCCTCAGATTTCTCAGATTTCCACTGAGAAATCTGTTGCCAGGTGCATTTAACCTCCTTTGTATGTTGTTTGTTTATTTTCTCTTGCCAATTTCAGGATGCTTTCTTTATGTGTCCTTGACCTTTGGAAGTTCGATTAGTAAATGCTTTGTTAGTCTTATTTGGGTTAAATCTGCTTTGTGTTCTATAAACTTCTTGTGCTTGAATATTTATATTTTTCTCTAAGTTTTAGAAGTTCTCTGTTATTATGTCTTTGAATAAACTTTCTACTCTCATATCTCTCTCTCCTCTTTAAGGCCAATAACTCTTAATTTTCCCTTCTGAGGCAGTTTTCTAGATCTTGTAGACATCCTTCATTCATTTTATTCTCTCTCTTTTTTGAGGGGGTGGTGGTCTATTCTGTGTTTTTTTCAAATAGCCTGTCTTCAGCCTAATTGTTTCTTCTGTTTAATCAATCCTGCTCTTAATATACTCTAATGCATTCTTCAGTGTGCGTTTTTTCAGCTCCAGAATTTCTGCTTGATTCCTTTTATTTGTTTTAATCTCGTTGTTAAATTTATCTGATAGAAATCTGAATTCCTTCTTTGTGTTTTCTTGAGTTTTCTCAATATGTTACCAGGGAGTGTGGAGTCCTCAGTTCTTAGACTTACTTGGGAGAAGGAATTCAGCAAAGAGACCACTTAGGCAAAAATAGAGAATTTACTGAAGAAAAGTAGAGAGCAGAGAGTTTATCTAGAGAGACAGTACACTCAAAGATGAAGCAGAAAGTCAATGAGCGAGCAGCAGCCCTGAGAGTTCTGCACTGGGTTTTATTGATGCCAGATATTTTCTTGAAGTTTCTGCCTCTGTCTTAAGTCTCCATGCTTTTATTTGTCTACTTTTCCCACTTCTGCTTTAGTCTCTAACTAGTTCCCATCCCAGGGTGGTGGGATTCTCAGTGACTATTACTTGATGTGCATGTGTGGGCCCGGTGTTGGATACCAATTCTACCCAATGGCTGCATTGCTCCTTCCTGTCAATCCAGGAAGGTTGAATAGTGGTCAAATCTATATGTATTGTGCCTTTGTAACTCTTAAGAATTTCTACTTTGCCCTCTTCTCTTTCTTATAAGCTGTATTCTGATGGGTTAGCTACAGAATAATTACTGGGCATCTTAACGGTGCTCTTTTCAGCATAAGTACTTCCCATCTTCTCTTCTCATATCCAGCATGCATGTTTTAGGTGGTCTCTGGGATGTGTGATTTTCCAGACCTCCCTTTTCTCAGGGACTCTCTCTCATGCTCACATCTAGCTATCTGCCTACTCTAACAAAAACAACTATTATGAATCCTCTGTTTGAAAGGTCACATATATCTGTCTTTCCAGAATTAGTACCTGGTGCCCTATTTAGTTCATTTGATGAAGCCATGTTTTCCTGATTAGTCTTAATACTTGAAGATGTTCATCAGTGTCTGGGCATTAAAGAGTTTGGTATTTATTGTAGTCTTTTCAGTCTGTGCTTGTTTGACTCATCCTTCTTGGGAAGGCTTCCCAAGTATTTGAAGGAACATGTGTGTTGTAATCTTTGGTGTCTTTGGTCACTGAAGCCATATCTGCATAAGAGAATCCCAAGCTCAGTAATTAATGTTGTGGCTCTTGCAGACTCATGGAGGTACTGCTTTGGTGGTCTTGAGTGAGATCTGTGAGAATTACCTGCATTACCAGGCAAAGGCTCTTGCTTTCTTTCTTTTCCCAGTTTTCTTTAAGCAAACGGAGTCTGTCTCTCTGTTCTGAGCTGCCTGCAGTTGGGGTAGGGGTGACACGAGCACCCCTGTGGCCCCCACCACAGGGGCTGCACTGGTTGTCTCCCAAGGCCCACAGTAACCACTGCTTGGCTATCATCTGTGTTCACTCAAGTTTGGAGGGCTCTAAAATCAACACACGGTGAATCTAGCACAGGCTTATATTCTTCTTTTCAGTTCAGTGAGTTTCCCCTGGTCCTGGGTGGGCCCAGAGATGTCACCCGGGATTCAAGACCTGAAGTCAGGAACCTTAGAAATCTATGTGGGTTCTCTACTATACTGAAGCTAAGCTGTCATCCAAACCACGTGAGAAAATCCCTCTCAGTCTCTCCTCCCACTTTCCTCAAGCAGAAGAGTCTTTCCCTGTAGTCATACCACCTCAGGCCATGACAAGTACTACCTAGCTACTGCCAATATTCACTCAAGGTCCAAGGGCTCTTTTGTCAGCTGCCAGGCTTGGGTCTCTCCCTTCAGGCAAGTGGGCTTCCCTCTGTTCCCAGGCAGGTTCAGAAATTCTGTTCAAGAGCCAAGGCCCATAATTGGTACCCCAGGATTACTTTTGGTGCTCTACCCCACTGTGGTTAATCTGGTCCACCAGCTGCAAGATAAAGTCCCTCTGCTTTCTTCAAGCAGGATTCTCTTCCCATGACCACCACAGCTGGGAATGTGCTTGGTCACACCTGAAGGCAGTATAGCTCTGAGTCTTATCCAAGGCCCATAGCAAGTACTGCTTGCCTACCACTGCTGATAATTCAGGGGCCAGGGGCTCCTTTAGTCAGCAGGTGATGAGTCCTGCAGGAATTGGGTTCTTCCCTTAAGGATAGTGGGTTCCCTTCTGGCCCAGGGTGTGTCTGGAAATGTCATGCAGTAGCTAGGGCCTGAAATTGGGGGCCTCAGGTCTTTGCCTTATCTTACCATGGCCAAACTGGAGTCCAAGTTGCAAGACAAAATCCTCTTGAACCTCCCATCTCCTATTTTCAAGCAGAGGAAAAGGTCTCTGTCAAGAGGTGCTGGTTGTGCTGTTGGTGGTTTGGAGAGAGGTGGCAGAAGTACACATTTGGCTACCCCAGTTGGTGTCTCTCTAGGTCACACCCTCCCACCCCCAAGTCCACTGGCTCTGAGCCCAGCAAAGCACCAGGACTCGTCCAAGAATTACGGTTCTTGTGGCCTACAAGGGCTTTCAAGTTTATTTTAGACCCCAGAACACTTTAGCCCATGGTGGCAGGACTTGCTGGCATTTGACTTCTGACCACTGGGATGGGCAATTCCCCTCTGGCCAGGGTTAGTCTAAATGCTTTCTCCATGGCCAGCTGAGTTCTATCTCATGTTGTTTTCCACTGTGACAGCGCAGCATTGAGTTCCAATGCAAAGTTTCATAATCACTACATTCACCTTCTCCAACACATAGATTCTCTCTTCTTACCATGTGGCTCCTGCAAGAGGATGAGAGAAGAGTGGTCTAGTCAATTCAAGACTGTCCTTTCTACCTTTTTCAGTGCCTCTTTTATTAATATGATGGTAAAATCAGGTACTATGATTACTCACCTGATTTTTCATTCTTATGAAGATACATTTTTTGTGGATAGTTGTTCAATCTGATGTTCCTGTGGGAGGAATGATCACTGTAGGCTTGTACTTGGCCACTTTACTCCAACATCTCTGCCACAAATCAAATTTTTTTATATGTTAAACTCAGATGTTTTATTAGCCTGGATTCTCCAGAGACACATAAAACATATGTAATTGTATTAAAAGGAATTGGTTCTCAAGATTATGGAGGCCAGAAATTTCCAAGAGCTGCAGTTGGCAAGCTGAAGGTACAGGAGAACTATGGTATAGTTTCAGTGTGAGTCCAAAATACTGAAATGTTAGAGAGTATGTCGTATTGAGTTCCAGATTGAGTCTGAGTCCAAAGGCAGGAGAGGATTGATACATTGGCTTGCAGATAGGCAAAGAGAGTAAATTCTCTCTTACTCAGCTTTTTATTTTGTACTCAGAACTTTAAGGGATAGTTTAAAGACTAGTCATCCATACTGAGGTGTGCAATCTACTTTATTAAGTCTATCCATTCAAATTTTCTTTCTTCTTTTCC
>NW_016807895.1:646569-669794 GCF_001698545.2 Rhinopithecus bieti
CTTCTTCAACCATACATAGTCCCCACCCCGCCCCCCCGCCCCCGGCAAAAAAAATAAAATAAAATAAAAGAAGGAAGGAAGGAAGGAAGGAAGGAGGAAAGACAGCAAGAAGGTCATAAATCCACCTAATATGACACAAATATTTTGCATAAAACCAAAAACACACTGACCCTTTTCTGAGAAGAGAAAGTAAAGACCTTGAGTAATGCATACTTTCCTCCTTGGTATCTCATAGGTTGCATGCTATAATGATAAATTAATAATGAAATATTTTAAGGTAAAGTTAATATGTCTTATGTTACATGATAAGGGGATAAGAGAATGAAGAGAACAAAGATTTGAAATATACACACATATTCACGACAAAATAAGGAGGAAATATTCATCACAATTACGTCCTTATTTTTCTAACTGGTCATATGGTTGTAGTTGGTACTTTTTACATGATCCATTTTATATTTTGTTTACATTCAGCAAGCACCTCAGCAGGACATGGTTTTTCATCTGGTGGAGTTACTGAACCCTTCATTCCTGAAGGATTTGTATCATTAGTGGTCCTGAAGGGATTGGGTTGTAATTTTCATTGACTTTAAATACAGAGTATGGGAACACTAAGATATGATCTGAAGGAACCCCTGTATGCCAGACACACTCTTCCTTATCTCCATTGTGGATTAGCTGCTGCATTTCTCCTCAGTCATCAAGTTTAATCTCTGCAGCCAGCACAGTAACTCTCTTCTTTCTCTGTTGATTTAGATGCATGAGGAGCCCGAAGTGTCTAGGCAGCATTATTTACTTCCAGTTCAAAAAAATTATTGATGTATCTTTCAGTATCAGCTTTCCTATCTTTGGAGGTAAGACCTCTAACCCGGCAGAGCACAAGAATGTGCAAAGAGTAAGCAAAATTTTCTAGTGGGTCATTACAGATAATAACACATGATGTCACTCTTATTTCTAGGTCTTGATTCCTAAACCTGTGAATCCCAGCTACAGGAAAAACAGCACCATATATTAGGCATTAATTCAAAGCATATACAACCTTCTAGGGAACCTTGGCCCAACTCCACAAGGTATTGCCAACCAGTTGGCAAAGAAACTAAATTTTAATAGGCCTTTCCATCATTCTATTAAATCGGCTGCCACAGAGTGATGAAGATCATGGTGGGGTCAGAAACTCCATGAGCATGGGCCCATTTATGCTTTTTTTTTTTTTTTTTTTTTTTTTGCTGTGAAATGAGTTCCTTTGTCAGAAGCAATGCCATTTGGAATATCAGGAGGCATTCTGCAAATTCTGCAAGTGCAAATATGGTAGTTTTGGCAGAGGTGTTGCCTGCAGGGAAGGCAAATCTGTATCCAGTGTAAATGCCTATTTAGTATTTACTAAGGACAAAACATTATCTCTTCCAAAATGGAAGTCAACCAATGTAATTATCCTGCCACGATGTAGCTGACTGATCATTTGGGGGATGGTGTCATATTGAAGGCTCAGTGTTGGTTTCTATGGCTGAGAGCTTCAGCATTCAACAGTGGCTGTAGTGAGATTGGTCTTGGTGAATGGAAGTTCATATTGCTAATCCCAAGCATAACCTCCATCCCAGCCATCATAGCCAGTTTATTCATAAGCTCATCAGCTGATGACAGAGGTGACTGGGCAAAGAGGCTGGCTGGTATTCATAGAACAGGCTATCCTGTCCAATTCATTATTAAACTGCTGGTATGTTGAGGTTATCATTTGGTGAAAATGAACATGGGTGTTCACATTTTTGCCCATTCAGATTGATCTGTCCACATACTACTTCCCCAAATTTCCTCATCACCAATTTTTCAACCATGCTCTTCCCAAGGTCCTAGTCATAGAACCATACCATTAGTCACAGCTTGTGAATTGGTACACAATTGCACAGGTGGCCATTACTCCTTCCAAGCAAAGTGAAAAACGAGGAGCATTGCTCAAATTCTGCCACTAGCAAGGTTTCCCTTCATCATTTCTATTCACAAATGTTATAGAAAGGGGCTATATGCTATAGCTGTCCACGTTCAGTTGGTACCTGCATATTTTGCAGCACCATCTACAAAACAGGCCTGAACCTTCTTTTATTTAGTAAAACTGATAGCAGGGAATTATCTATGAGGCCACAGAGGAAGTCTGAGAGAGAGAAGGAGTGGTGACCGTAGAAATTTGTGCTACTTCTTCAAGTAACTTATTTGTGCCTTCAAGGCCTACTGAGGCCATGTCACCTATATACAACATCCATTTGATGATGGAACTCTGTAGTGCATGTCCAATTTTATGACTTGGTGAGTTGGGTAATAGTACACTCACTCAGATCACATGGCAAATTGGTAGACAATAGTTAAATGTTCAGTTTGTAAGACTCAGTAGCAGACCAAGATCTCTCAAAGAGAACGCAGTTACCTGCTGACAATAGCAAGGTTTTTTTTTTTTTTTTTTCAGAACTCTGAGAGGGTCCTATCTTCAAAGGATTGGATGAGACACACACATATTGAGAAGGTCAATCTGTTGTATTTAGACTACTGATTCAAATGTTAATTTCATCCAAAAACATCCTCACAAATACACCCAGAATATTGTTTAACTGAAAATCTCTGCATCCCATGGCCCAATCAAGCTGACACATAAAATTAACTGTCACAGGTTTATTTAAATTTTTTAGTTTGTCCTGTATGTACATGTTTAATTTTCAAATTTCTAAAACAAACAAACAAAAAAATCCTGCATTAAGGCAAAACTAAAATAATACTGTTGAAAATAATAGCATGTTTAAAAAGTAATGTAATTGGGCTTCTAATACATAACATTCTCTACTTATCCACCTTTTTCATCTTTTGCTATTTGTTTCCTTTCATCAAATTATATATTTTTTCTTTCTATCCTCTTAAAATAAGATGACTAGTAATGTAAAGATAAAGGTACAAAATATTAATTATAAATGGTTTGAAAAGGCATTTCAAAAGATAGTTGTTAACAGTATCGTTAACACATAGAGATTTATAAGATGTAACTCATGTTAAAAGGCAAGTTTTATTTATGATCTGACTTTTCTAATTGTATTTATGTGAAAAGTTACTGTTAAAAAAGAGGAAGTATTTATGGTCTTCAAGAAATATATGTTGAATGATTTAATAGAAGAATATCAGTCTTTCCCTTATGTATTTTACAGCTTAGTGGGCATGGTAAACAATTACATCAAATGTGATGAGTATCATGATAGGGAATGAAGTATGTTATCTAAGTCAAGAGCAGGCTCATCCATCCTAATCTAGTGAGTCAGGAAAGGCCTCCCTAAGGAGGAAATTGAAAATGAGATATGACAAACATTTAGTTAGAGGAAAATACAAAAAGAAGGGAAAGGTGTAAAAAGGTGAGGGAAACAGATGCAAACATCAGGCTTGAAAGCTAGGACAGGCCTTCTGAGACATAAAGACAAAACAAAACAATTGCTATGTATAGAGTGTATGGCAAGAGGGAAAAGAGGCAGAGATGCCTCTGGGATTCAGGGCCAGATTATCCAGGATGTATAAATAAGGTCATAGAATTTAAGGAATTACAGTAACAATAAAAGTAAATATTTTTTAAAATTATACTATTTTCATAAAATAAACTTAGATTTAAAACAAGCAAGCCATATGGCCAATATAATACTGAAATATGCATGATGCTAATCCTGGTTTTATGACTTCAGGTTTACAGTTCGTAAATGCTGTGACTTGAAGATTTTAACCTAGATTCTAATATGACTACATTTGTGATGTGGAAAAAATCACCTGTTTAGTTTGAAAAATTGCTTGGAGTAGAGCAAGAGTGGAGGCAGCATGATTAGAAGATTGCTCTGGTGGTCCACAGAAGATAAGATGAAGGAAAAGATATGATGTAGCCATAGAGATGAAGACCGATGTCTTGAGAAGATATTTCAGAGATAGGAAGGCTACATGTGATAATTATTTTGATGCTGAGCTTGCAAAGAAAGTGTAAAACATGAAACATCTCTAATTTTGGCTATGTTTAAAAAACAGAATTTAAATAGTCAAATAATTCAAAGATAAAATGGAGTGCTCAAGAAATAGGCGAGGGCAGGATGTAAATGGGAATTGTAAAGTATATGATGTAAGTCAACACAGCAGGGATAAGCTAGTTAAAACTCCAGTTTAATTTAAAATTTACTCTTGGTAATTTTGAATATACAGTTTATTATCATTTATTATAATCACCATGCAGGGCAAAAGACCACTGAAGCTTATTACTCCTGAATAAATACAATTTTGCATTCTTTGATCAATATCTTCCACCTCCATCCACATCCTTATAAATGTTCTTACCACAAAAACAAAAAATAAGTATGTGAGGTGATGGATTTGTTAATTAGTTTGATTTACTTTATAATATAAGCTTACATCAAAATATCATAATGTACCCATGATTTTATGATATAAACAATTACTATTTTCAATTAATTTTAAAATTTATAATTTCAGAATCGTGTTAGTATTGTAAAATCTTTAAGGTTGTTTTCAATTCATAATTTCTAGGAGTACGTGGTCTGTTTGTTTTAAATACTCAATCATCAGTCTACTACATTAAGAAGTTATTTTTACAGATGGGCATTTACCAATGAAAAGAATATAGTTTATGAAAAAAATACTATTTTTTCCTAATACATAGTACATATGGCCAGAGGACAAGCTGTGAGTTTTATATTACTTGAAATTTAAAAGGTAAAAAAAATATAACATTTTCTAAACACGAAAACATGGTGGTTGAAAAAGTATTCTCCCAGAGTCACATAGAAAATAAGTAATTACAAATCTCTTTCTCTCTCTGATTAGTCTCTCTGAATACAGAGTCTGTGCTTCTACAGTGTTATACGGTAGTTCCCCCTTAATCATGGTTTCACTTTCTGAGATTTCAATCACCTGCAGTAAATAACAACAAACTATTTTGAGAAAGATCATTCACATAACTTTTGTTGCAGTATATCGTTATAATTATCCCATTTTATCATTAGTTATTATTGTTCATCTCTTATTGTGCCTAATTTATTAAACTTTACCATAAGACGGTATATACAGGAAAAAATATAATATATATGGGGTTCAGTACTATCCACAGTATCAGGGATCCACTTACAAAGATACTCTGTACTCAAGGGGAATAAAATCAGTTAATAATTAAGGTAGCTATTCTAAACTTGTCATTAAAATAATTTCAGAGATTTCTCACATCATATCTTAGAACTTAGTCATTTTAAATGTAATCAACATTAATTAATATTTTACACTCAAGAGGTAGGTTAATGGATTTTTTTAATGCACTACAGTTTTAAATCTTGGTAATATTTTATTCATAAATAATTTTGTTTTAACAGATACATATTAATTTTCACATTATTTTAAATCTAGTCCCTTATGATGTCTAAATACTACTGTTAAAAATTTTGAGTATAATAAGAACTGAAATATTTAACTCCCTCTTACAGTGAAAGTCAAGATAACCATTAAGATAATCATCGCAGAGCTGTTATATGGACACAAATTGATAGTGCCAAAATTATGTTTTATGTAATGATAATGTATATATTTACAGAACTCTTCTTTTCTACCTCTCTAAAGCTTCACACTGACCAAGATAAAGGAGATGGAAATTTAAAGTACATACTAACAGGAGATGGGGCTGGCAGTCTATTTGTTATAGATGAAAATACAGGAGACATTCATGCTGCAAAGAAACTAGACAGAGAAGAAAAATCTCTGTACATTCTTCGTGCCAAGGCTATAGACAGAAAAACTGGGCGGCAGGTGGAACCGGAATCGGAATTTATCATTAAAATTCATGATATCAATGACAATGAGCCAAAATTTACAAAAGACTTATACACTGCCAGTGTTCCTGAAATGTCTGGAGTCGGTAGGTATACTCGAATCCACGTAAACTACTTTTTATTTGTTTGCTTGCTCAGGTAATCATTATTGACATGTGGTTATGATATGTGGCCTCTTTCAAAATAAGAGTTATTACTGGAAACTACTATTTAGCTTAAACTAACTCTTATATTTTTATTTCTGTATATCTTAATTCTGCTATGTTGTAATTTATATAAAATATTATTATCGATAGCGGTTAATTCATTTTATTTCAATCAATACCCTCAATTATACTCAACTGGCATTCAAATGGCAGTCAAGTGGAATGTATATCTACCAGAAATCAAAAGAATAATTGTATTAGTAGTTTTGGACAATTTTGCTTGCATTATTTGAATAACAATTAGTGCTCGCATTTGGCAAATTTCTGTTGAAGTGTTTTCTCATTTGATCATTAAAGCCAACTTATGTGGTAGGCATGAGAAATAGAACTTTAAATCCCTATTCTGTTAATTAGAAACTCAAGATTCTGAAAGATTAAGCAACTGAACTAAGATCAAATAACTTGGTGGCATCATGACAAGATTACAAGTCTTTTTACGTTATTTTTGTGCACATTTCACTGCTGAACATTGGCTTATGCAAACTGAAAATAATAGTTTCACTTCTTAAGGATGCCCACCATTTTAGATGCCACTTCTGCGAAGTTTTATCTGTGTATGACAACATTTAACTCTATTAATATAAAAGGTTTAGATTTGTTAGTGAGACAATGAGAACTGATTTACATCATAAAAACATTTCTAAAATAACTGATACAAACTTAATTTATAAGATCTGCAACCAATTTCCCAAATTTGATACAATTTAATTGAACACTATTTCAAAACCAGTTTTCAGTGTATGATTTTGACATTCTTTTAACTAATATATGTTTCAGTCTAAAATAATTTATATACAAGGAGAAACAAACTTATTCACTTTTACTGAATGTTTAATACAAAATGTTAACTATGTCAGATATTTAGCAGGAAGAACCAAGAGTTTTTTAAAAACTTGTTTATTCTCACCTCCAATGAAATCTCATCTAACGAGAAAAATGCAGTTAAATAGAACTGAAATAGCCCTTTCAGGTATTCACTCTAATAAAACAAAAGAATTTATCAAATTACACAGGAGTCCTGTGAAATCATAAAGTTTTAATACAAAACATGAATGGATATGTTTCCTGTTATATTTTTCAGTACCTTAGTTGCATGGAAAGTACTAGATTGGTTTGCATAGGACAACCAGTGGGTTAATTTAGACACATATCATGTTTAAGTAGATTTTTTTTTTTTTTTCCTTTTTTTTTTTATCCATGGTTTATATGTAAGAGAATAAGAACTAAATTAATTATACAGCATTACCTTTTTTTTAGTACCTTTTGAAAAATATTATTGTTTCTCTTGTGTACATATTATTTTACCAGATATGCTGAAACTTTACAATACAAAACTTTCACTTATCCTTCCTCAGAAAGATTTCACATACCTAGAAAAGTAAAAGGTATAATTAAGATAATGGAAATATTTGAATATGAGAAACTTTAAGAATAATTGTTTTAAATGTGAATACTCAAAATATTTCAAAGAAGTATCCCACTTTTGTGAAAAAAAAAGCAAATATTTCCCTATCAGAGACTATTGATATTTAATCGCAAATAACCTGTATTTTCTCCTACATTATTTTCTGATACTTAATGAACTATTATATTTTACTCTGTGTATTACTATTTGTCACCTGTGCGCATAATTCAAATGTATTTTGTCTCATATGAAATAGTAATACATCTAGGTTCTATTAACATTTGTTGAGTAACAATATCAGAACTGAAATAAACACACACACACATAAATATATACACACATACATATAGGTATTTTTTAAAATCCTTCACTGTTTCCATCACTCATAATAAAATATACAATATATAAGTTTATGCATGAAAGATGCTTTGCAGTTTATATTGTACAAAATCTCTTTCTGTAAGACAATCTATATTTCATTTACGTAAGCTTAAAAGTGTAAGCAGTACAACTTCGGATTAGTGTAGGTTGCAAATACAAGGATTTGAGCCATTGTCAGTTGCATTTGCTACATGGCTAGAATTCCCACGAAATCACGAAATGAGACAAATAATATAGTAGCAGACAGATGTATGGGTAAGGCTGCAGCTTTGGGAACTAAAAAATAAAGATTTAAGAATACAGATAAATTTTAATCCTATTTGTAGAGGACAATTGTTATTCTTCATTACTAATACTTGCTTCCACTTTGGTTCACCTATAACTTTGTATGTACTTCCACTACTTAAATAGAAATGTACAATATATTATATATAATATGCATTTGCAGAAAATACTATACTTGGTTTAATTGCCTATTTTAATAAATAAATAAACATGAGCCCAAAAGAATTAAACTGACTTGGTCAACTTACTACTAGCCTAATTTTAAAAAGAAGAAGAAAAGTTAATAGATGCAGAGTGTATTAGTCCATTTTCATGCTGCTGATAAAGTCATATCCGAGACTGGGAAGAAAAAGAGATTTAATGGAATTACAGTTCCACATGGCTTGGGAAGCCTCACGATTGTGGCAGAAGGCAAGGAGGAGCAAATCATGTCTTACATGGACAGCAGCAGGCAAAGAAAGAGAGCTTGGGCATGGAAACTCCTGTTTTTAAAACCATCAGATGTCTTGAGACTCATTCACTATCTGGAGAAAGATGCAGAAAAGACCCGCCCCCATAATTCAATCTCCTCCAATCGGGTTCCTCCGTGACACATAGGAATTGTGGGAGTTACAATTCAAAATGAGATTTGGGTGAGAACATAGTCAAACCATATCACAGAGATAGCTGCACAATTTTAATGCCTTACTATTTTTCTCTGTTAAATAGTTATGTTTATTATTCAAAATCTAGTCTGGAAATCTTTTAATTTATTACATTGTGAGTAACTCCTCTAAATTAGTATCTTTCTTATTTATTACTTTAAATCAAATGCCCTTCTCATTCAAATTAAATCTAAATAAGAATATAAGGGGATAAAGCCCCTGCATTTTAATACAAACATATCTATATATAACTGTATATATATATAAAACTATATATAACCACATATATCACTATACATAACTATATAAATATGTCGAAATAAAAAGTAGATGTATTTTAGCTCCTAAACTTGTGTTGATCTTTTATTGTAACTCTCCTATCTTATTTAAAAGAGAATAAAAGACTAATTATAATTATTCCGGGTGTGATTTATTTTACTCCTATGTATCCAAATAAACCAATTTACATAGGAAAGCTAAGAAGTAATGTTTAGGAACTCTGCCATGCCTTGTGTATCCCATATATTAACAGTTAAATCTGATGCATAATCGAAGAATTAAGAATACATCTATAAATAAAATAATACACAATGATTTAATTCTCAAATTATTTTCAGATAGGACAAGATATTTTCATTTAAATCAAAGAGTTAAAGACTACAAGTATTAGCTTTGTTAAGAAATAGAGTCTTATGGAATAAGATAAGATTTATTTATTATTGACCTACCCTTCTTTACAATGTTATTTTCTGATGATCTCCATTTATCTGTCGCTTATTTCCATTCATTTTTATTTCTTAAATTATTTGTTTCTTCCTCTTCTCTCTCACCAACTCCTTCCCTTGTTGTTTCCCTCTGCTTCAATTTCTGTCTGTCACAATCATATGCCATATTTCACATTGGATTTTTAGTGCCAAATGCTCAACCCATTTTCAGTTACATTAAAATGACTCCAATAAACTCATGAAATCTGAAATACATTAGCATATTCTAATCAGAACACATAATTTGGAAGATATATAAAGATATATATTTAAAGATAATGGGATACATTTCGATTACAACGTTTTGTATTTTCCTTTTCTATTTCTACTTTCAGTATTTTTTTATTTCTTGTGATCATTATACTATTGATTAAATATTTTCTATCAACTTGCTTCATGTGCATGCTTTCCGTCTTCACCTAGGCAAATTCTTGTTGTGTACATTTGGTGATTTGGGATGCATCCTTTCTCAATGACTGGAAATTTCCCCTACCTTCACTCTCAAAAACCTATCCAGTCCTCCTCTTAACACTTTGACCCCCAACCAGGAATCGTTTTGTAATTTTTTTACAGACAACAAAAATAACTCAGGCAATGAATTCTTCATGTCCCAGAGGTTCACTACGTGTGAATTCAATAATGTATCCAATTGTATTTGTAACACCAGAGAGATAGGCCATTTGGTAAAGTATTTATAAGGAAATTTCTTGACCAAATATATTTAGAACGGACTTAGACCTAGTCCAACACTACCACACACCGGGTTTGTGGTAATTAGCAACTTCTATGTGCCCAAGGCCCACATCCCAAATGTATCATGAAGATAAAGTAATAAAAATCAATCAGTGCTGAGAACTATGCCTAGTCTACATTAAGCATTCTGTGAAAGTTAGTTCTTATGATTTTGCACTAAATTCTCTGCTGGGTTTTAAATATGAAATGTTGAACAAATTAGATATGGACTCTGCCCTTAAAGAATTTGGATTTCACAGGAAAATAAACTTGTATCTAATAAAGCATGATTTCAATCCCTGGACATCTAATTAATGGACCCCTTATAATTCAATGACACTGTCTGAAAACATCACCCCTACTTCTATTATTAGTGGCCCCCACACACAAACATTTATGTCAGGGGCACTGTTTACCCCTGGTCCTCAAGTTAATGGCTGTCATTGCCCTATGGCAGAAGCAAACAGTTGACTCTGTCCAAACCAGATTCATAGAGAGGTGTGAAGAATAAACTCCTTTTTCACTTTCTGTAACTTTCATTACCTTATTCTCACATTGAGCCAAGTCAAAATATTCCAGTCTGTTTTCTACAGTGCTCAAAAGGTAGGCCTTAGGCTACAGGGTAGGATAAAGCCCATCTTATTCACCTTTTTTCTTTGTTTCCTCTAGTTCATAAAGTGATTCTGTTTCTTTATCTTTTAGTTGGCTTTACCATTATATCAACCACTCCAGACATATGGAAAGATAGATGATAGATATAAATAAAGATAGACAGCTAGAGATAAAGAGAATGTGTGTGTGAGAGATAAAGCTTTTAAGTGTTATACAACGTAATAGGCTATGATGTATATTTTCTGACATTACCATGCCACAGAGTTGCTGTTTATTAAAGCAGTAAAGGCAGTATTTCCCCTCCTCAATACTGTGTCTAGAAAACCATTTAAATTAGTAACACTTATACTGCCTACATAATCTTCTTATATAAATATTTTATTGGAAGTTTACATAGAGAGATAATAGATAGATAGATAGATAGATAGATAGATAGATAGATAGATAGATGGATGATAGATACAAGGGCTATGTTTTGGGGTCACGGGGTCATTTACATTTGCAATTTCAAATATTTCAAACACTAGATTCAAAACATTTTCATATTTGCATCTAAGGCACAAATATATAGAGAGATTTTTTCTTTTGTATATGAAGTTTATTTTGTATAGTGTAATAAACGGAATTGATTTAACTTCCTCTAATATGTGTAAATATATATGTAAGACCAACTGACATAGCTTGGTCACATTGTGTAATCTAAACTTTTCTTATCTTTAAATAATAATAATACTAATATTGATGAATTTTTCTTCCATATCCAGAGGAATTCTTTTGGCTCCCCAAAATCTTTAGCCAGCAAGTTATTTATTTATTGGCTTTTAACATTTCTTCACGATTTACAAAATGTCTTTGGAATTTTTCCTAAAGATTATTAGTTGTATAGTTAAGTAAATAATGAATTAAGAATTACAGTAAACTTCTTTGATTCCTTAAGATAGTTTCTATTTAAGATATATGCAAAACTCTTATAAAATGTGAATTGCAAAAATAATGATCTCAAAATCGTGTTCATCTCTTTGATATGAGATGCAATATATAAATTTGTCATTCAAGTTTCACTATATTTTACTTAGTACATTTTTATCTTTAATATGAAAATAAAATATTTATTTTAAATAAGTAAAGAACAAATAAAATTTATACATATTTTGGAAAATTTAGAGGGATGTAAATTTCCATGTGTATTCTCTTATTTTTTCTTTATAAACAAACATTTATAAAATTAGCATAAAACATATAAACCATTTTCTATTTAATTTTATTACTAAATACTTTTAACTGTGTAAAGAATCATTACACTTCTGAAAAAACTACAACTGTTTATTCCCTATAATCCAACACACTGTCTCTCAGTTTGCTAAAAAATAACATATCAATGATATTTTGTCAGTGACTACCAGTGTTTAAAAGCATTCTTAAGTATTACCAGAGCTCTGAGAGGTGGAACAAGTATTTTACATGTGTGCTTTCAGCTTTTTGGCCACATCATAGAGTTTATTTCTGTTGTTTATATTAACTTATTTATCTTTGTCAAGCATCTTGGCGTAACTTCAAAGATCATCTACCCACTAACAGAGCTAATAATCGAAACTAAAATTCCACAAAAACATTATTTGAAAGAGTCAAATAAATATAGAAGATTGTTTTTACCTGTACCTATTATGAAAGCTTACAGTAATGCTCACGTTTAAAGAAAATAAAAGGGGTAATTCAAGAAACATCCTAAAATTGATGAAAAACTACTTGTATTTTCAGCATATTGGTAATGCTTAATAATTCATATTTCAATAACCTCCAATTGTGAAAACCACATTTATTCTAATATATATCATATAAGGTTATATAAAAAGGACATTACATGTAGATTTTTTTAAAAAAACACTTTGTTGAATTTCTGCACATCATAAAATGATTTGTGTGGGGGGAATAAAATCACTTTATCATTTTTACTTTCATCTAATAAACACATGGGTGGATAATTTTTTAATGATAAAAGCTTACAACTGGGATGGATTAAGTAAATATGTAATGTTTCCATTCACTCACAGGACACATCAATTCCATTACAGTTGAGAAAACAGGGGCCTCAAGAGACTGAGCTCAAGTTGTCATCGTTATGCTAATTAATTCTGAGAAAACATTAAAAAGCCTTGCTCAATTCATGTGTTAACATTCAAATATATTGACAGGAAATGAGCTGTTAATATTGATCTTAATTACCATATATTAATTTTTGAAATTGGCATACACATATACACACAACATTTGAGAAACATACACCGTAATTCAATTAGACAAGTTATTGAGTGTGTAATGTATGTGGGCTATTAAATTAGGTGGTAGGGCCAACATGGAATCTTCCTGCTTTCAAAAACTTTAAAATGTGTATAAGAGTCAGACTCAAACTTTTAGAAATTATGTAAAATATACTGAAAAATGTCCTACAATGTAGCTTTGTCCAAGGGCATACCTAGTAGGCTTCAGTTAAGGGTGATGTTAGAACCATGCTTCAAATCTTTACAGAAATTCAGGAAAAAATAATTTTAAAAATTCATCAATATATTTTATTATGTTGATCCCTGCTTTTAAAGCACTTCTATGTTTTGAAAGATTTGAAACAAAATTCAACATAATTTAAATTTAATGATATAAAATTAGATAGTAAGCTTAAATTGCAGTATTGATTGTGACACAGAATTACACACCATACAGCTTCTTTTGGAGAATAATGATTTACAAATGTGCATCAAATAACCAGTATTATGCAACATATCAATAGGGGTAATCATAAGCAACCATATTATATATATTTAAAAGAGAGGCATAAACCCTTCATAGTTAGATATATCTTGGGAACAAAAAATATCTTGCAAGTCAATTTTACAGCATTTTGGTTTGTTTCTTCATAGAAATTGTCTCTTTATTTTTTATTTTATTTACCATTCACAGTCAAATATATCAGAGTAAAAAGCAGTAGCAGGTTAAAAAATGTTAGATTCATCTTTTAAATACATGTTTCCAGTTAGCGGTAAATGTATTAAATTACAAATTTCATGTGTGTTATATTCATTTTAAGAATGTTTGCCCTAAAACATTTCCAATCAATTAAAAATGCAATGTATTAACTAATCTCATTATATTCACCTTACTGATAAATATAGTTTGATACTTTTCTTAGATAAAAAAATTAAGAAATACTCAAGTTTATAGAAAATGAGAAAGAAAAGTAACTTTTTTGGGGAAGTATCTAAATAAATTTCTTCAAACGTACAACATTGTCTAATACAAAACACTGACAGCAACATATTTTTAAGAAAGATTATTTCAAATTTGGAAGTATGTAAATGTCTCTCTTTGGGGATGGGGTTTCATGTAGGTACATCTGTTATACAAGTAACTGCAACAGATGCAGATGACGTCAACTATGGAAATAGTGCCAAAGTGGTCTATAGCATATTGCAAGGACAGCCATATTTTTCAGTGGACCCAGAATCAGGTACAACATTTAAACTTGGCCGACTTCTTATTGTATAATACTTTAAGATGCATAATTAATTTAGAGATTTTAAAAATATTTTTAAACCATTATTCATTCAGTTTCATGTTTCTATTTGTTTCCTCTCATTATTGAATGTAAACAAATGCAAACTTTCTATTATTTCAATAACTTATTTGAACCCTTAGCTCTTTAAACTATTATTCATTGGGTTTAAATCTGAAGCACTAAATACAAAATTTCACAGAGATTCAGCACATTATGTGGCATAGAGAATACTTACACCTTGAATGTGACAATTATCAAAATTAAACAACTGTATTTGTCTAAAGATTGTTGACTGAAGTTAATTTTTGTAATCAAAAAAAATAAATACATTGATTTAGCAAAACCCATTTCATGAACAATAGCCCACGGCAAAATCCTTCCTGTTCTGTGAATTATGCTAAAGTGGTTATGGATTGAAAGACATATTTAAATACATTGACATTTTATGTTTGTTATAATCAACTTCTGTAAAATGAATCTTGTCTAGCTTAATTTTAAAACTCAGCGATTTAATTGCAAAACTTTTGTCTGCTTTTCCAAAAGGCGTAATAAAACTGCATTACCAGACATGAGCAGAGAAAATAGAGAGCAGTACCAGGTTGTTATACAGGCCAAAGACATGGGTGGCCAGATGGGAGGCCTTTCTGGAACCACCACAGTGAACATCACGCTGACAGATGTCAACAACAACCCTCCTCGATTTCCCCAGAGTAAGGAATGTTTCAGTGATCTCATGTCCGAAAACTTCTCAAACACACTAGTAGCCGAGTTTAATATTCACGCTTCATGCTAGTAGTTTTGCTATTGGTTTATGCATAAAGGAAAAACCACAATCCATTCCCCTACAAAAAGAAAAAAAATCACAATTTCCCACAAATAGAGAGTAATGGTGATTATTTTCATCATTTTGGGGGGTATGTAGTGTGAGAGAACAAAGGATTAAGCTTCTCTGGCAAGTTTTTGTTGTCGTTGTTGTTGTTGTTGTTGTTGTTGTTTTTTGAAACAGAGTCTCACTCTGTCGCCCAGGCTGGAGTGCAGTTGTGTGATCTCGGCTCACTGCAACCTCTGACTCCTGGGTTCAAGCAATTCTCCTGCCTCAGCCTCTTGAGTAGCTGGGATTATCAGTGAGCGCCACCACACCTGGCTAATTTTTGTATTTTTAGTAGAGACGGGGTTTCATCATGTTGGCCAGGCTGGTCTTGAATGACTGACCTTGTGATCTGCCCGCCTCGGCCTCCCAAAGTCCTGTGATTACAGGCTTGAGCCACCGTGCCCGGCCTCTCTGGCAACTTTTTAATTAACTTTTCTAACTTTGAAGCATTATAAAGTTTTCCAGACTTCCTTTCTCAACATTCACTAAGATTGTCTTAACATTTTCCTTTGGATCCTCTTCCTAATTAAGAGTGTGGACTCTCACGTCTGGCTATCTGGATTCAAATCCTGTGTCTCTCACTTGTCTTACCTCAGCTACCTTGTTTGCATGTAAAACTTAAAATCTCTTATCTAATTGATTGTGAAACGCAGACTTCTTGATATTTTAAAAATATCAACGCAGATTGGCTTATTTAGCATCATTTTTATATTTTCCTAGTGGCCCATAGAGTTATGGTTTACCACATTTGTGAGGGCATTTTAGACATATTCAAGTTTGGTAGTATCTCTGCTACCAAATTATGAAGATTACATCAGTTAACACTCTTTCAGTTGTCACCATTTTAGGACGGACATTAAACCATGGATGCTTTGCATTTCATGACCTCCTGCAGAAAAAGATTTCCATTATCTGCTGAAACTTGTTATTTTGCAGAGAATAAATACATAAGGAGTCCTATTTTGAAATATTCAATTAAAAGCTGAAACTTAAATTCATATCACTAATCTCAATACAGTAAAACAGTTTTCCAGGCAAATTATATTTAAAATGTTTTATCGAGCTTTGATTGGTGGACATATTTATATGATATATGTAAAATGATAAAGTTTGCTGAGAACATAAATAATAAGTCTAAATAACATAAACCTAAACTTTGCATTCATATTCATTTATAAAGAGTAATACTCAATGCATTTTTAATTTGACATTCTGTAATTCTGCTATCTATAATAATGTTAACAAAACTCTGGAACTACAATAGTTAAGGACTAGACCCAGAGCTAAATTTATGTCATCCCTAAAACAAACCTATGAGTGAATTACTGTCATTATCATCCTTGTTTCTTAGATGCGGACATCAAAGTTTAGAGAATTTAACTAACTGGCCAGGTAGTCAGAATTCAAATCCAGGCAATTGGATTTATATATGCACATTCTTAATCACCAAATCAATTGGAAAGAATCTAGACTTTGAAGTCAGAAAGAATTAGTTTTTGCATTCTCCCTTTCCCAAGTCTGCAGGATAATTTCCTTAAGGCCTGCCCCTGAAGATGATACAGCTAAATTGGTCCTTTGAGGACTAGTGTGAGGATTAAATAAATTAGCATATAAGCCCTTTGACCTTGTATAGACTGCACCACATTGTAAATGTTTAAAAATATTTCTGACCTTCATTAACATTAAAGTTTTTTTTTTTTTTTTTTCTATTGTGTCTTGAACAGGTAGCCACAAACTAAAATGCTTTTAGGGACACCAGAATATAATATAATATTTGCGTGAACCTACAAAAAATAGAAAAATCCATGCCCCACTAAAATATATTACAACTAAAACCAAACAGGCAAAAAAAAAAAAAAAAAAAAAAAATTGGTTGTATGCATTATTTTATTCCGAATAAAGATAATAAAAGGATTTTTAAATGTAACTGAGAACAATGTAAAAAAAACTGTGATGACTGTTTGAAAGCCCCAGGATGAGCAGTAAATATTGTTTTTCAGCTTAGTCAAAACTACGGGATTCGTATATATCAGGCCTACCCATCTATAGTCGTAAATAACCTTGGGACATTCTCTATTTTTTTTTTTTTCTGGGACTTACACTTCTCATTTACAAATGAGAGTGTTCTGTTTTATAAATTATTTTCCAAATTAATAGATACATAATTTTGACAGCTTACAATTCAATATGATAAAAACTCTCCCTATTTAAAATTAATGTATTTAAGTAAAAAATGCAGAGGAAATGAAAGAATGTTGTTATCTAAAGATGAAATGTCAAAACAGCTCTTACTTAATTTACAGGTACGTATCAATTTAATTCTCCTGAATCTGTACCTCTTGGAACTCATCTTGGAAGGATAAAAGCCAATGACCCTGACGTGGGGGAAAATGCAGAGATGGAGTATAGCATTGCTGAAGGAGATGGTGCAGACATGTTCGATGTCATCACTGACAAGGATACACAGGAAGGGATTATAACTGTCAAACAGGTTTCCTTTCACTGTCTTCATGTTTTCATTGAGTGCTTTATAATTCATTTTTGCTTTTCAGTAAAGGGGGAAAAAGCCTGGGATTTATTTTCTCCCGTCTTTTACATGCTGTCTATCCTTCAGATAAATGGGAATAGTTATGATATCACTTCAAACAAGTTAAACGTCTTCATAATTGACACTTAAAACCTCAGTTGCTCATGCTTACACTAGAAAACAGTCAAATTAAAATTAGATAAACTTCAAGGTACTTGTTTGTATTTCTCCATAGAGGAAAAAATAAACATGCAGCCATCTTTATCTCATGTACTTTTCAAAATATTTTCATTGTTAAGTGTGATGAGCTATTTAAATAAATACAACCTGAAGATGCTCTGTGTTTTACATTGGTTGCCATGATTTTCAATGCAGTGTGGGAGAACATTCTGAATCTTTACATCTAATAATACAGCTCAATAGTATCATTTCATATTGTCCTTATTTCACTTTTTATGCATATCTTACTTTCCACAAGCTCTCAAATAGTTGAAATAGAAATAAGTTTTGTTCTATACTTCTATTTTATATTTTTCTTCTGATTGTTACTGTATAACTTTAATAATGATAACATATATTGTATAAATCCATTAGATAATACTTCATTTACATGTCACCAAAAAAAATGAAGCATATTACTAAGTGAGCATCAAAATCAACGTGTATGCCATTATATTAAGTTAACCTTCTGTGAATAAGTGTATGGCAAAACACATAGTTATAAATTTATTGCATATACCTATGAAGCAACCATTGAGAAAGTCATTTAAACAGAATTGTTGGTATAATCATGATCGCTGGCTATTAAACTTTGAAATCGTCTTCCGTTGTCATATCTTCTGAATTACGCTAATTTCTTTTATTTTATTTAACTTCAGAATTTAGATTTTGAAAATCAAATGCTCTACACTTTAAGAGTGGATGCAAGTAACACTCACCCTGATCCACGATTCTTGCACCTGGGACCTTTCAAAGACACAGCTGTGGTCAAAATATCTGTGGAAGATATAGATGAACCTCCTGTGTTCAGTAAAGTCTCTTATTTGATAGAAGTAGATGAAGATGTAAAGGAGGGCAGTATCATTGGACAGGTTACAGCATACGACCCTGATGCCAGGAACAATTTAATAAAGTAAGTACTTTGAAAACATTTATTATGTTTTTAGAAATATAATAATCTCTGGGCCGGGCGCGGTGGCTCAAGCCTGTCTGTAATCCCNAAAAATATATATATATATATATAATAATCTCACTATTTACCAACTGTGTGATAAAATGGTTGCACAATGTATAATCAAGCACAGTAATAATACCGAACACTTCCAGAGCACAGAGTCTTAGCTTGGCTGCCTTTGAAATGCTCTGGGTACAAGGTAGACAGTATTATAAACTTTTTTTGGAGATGATAAAACTGAGACTCCAAGTACTTAAGTAATTTGCCCATTGTTTATTAGCAAAGCTGAGTGTAAGAACCAGGCAGTTTAATGCCAGAGTCAATGATTTTAATACCTTTATCGTTGCTGTAGTCCTTGTCTCATTATCCCTCTTGGTTAAATAAAAGTTGACGTAAATAATGAACTAAATAAATAAATTAGAAAAAAAAGTTTTCCTATAATTATGATTTTTTTCTTTTGAAAATTGTTACTAAGGCCTAACATATATCAATTTTTTGAAGAATATTATGTCAATTATATTCTCATAACAGAGTATTGCTGAAGAGATAATGACATTTAAGTCAATAAGAAAGGTAAAGGTATTAATTTGTATAGTATATCTTTCCAAATTTTGAATAGTTTTCACCATTTTAAAGGCTTTAAATATGTCAGAAACATAAATGAATCTCATATATTGTTCAAAGGGGAATTTAAATGAAGTTGGGGCATATATAGATTAATGCATGGGATGGATAATGATAGGTGGATGTGTGGAGGAACATATAGATAGCTGAAGAGAGAGACAATACATTAATCTGTTAAATATGTAGCTAACAAAGTATCTAAAATTCTACTTTGCTTAAAATTTAGTTAGGGAAAATAAATGGTTAAATTCATTTCATGTTGTCCTTTACACATAGCAAATTAATAATCACAATACTAAATATGTAACTATTTAATTTTCATTTTAGGACTATCAAAATATGTTAATTTACAAAGCAAACTGCTGCACTAAATATATTTTAATGATGATTTAATTTGTTGGTGAGATTAAGAGCATGTTAACCTTTGTAATTAAGAAACAGTCCATAAAAATCCAATGTGTAGTTAATGTGTAGAGCTTACATTAGCTTGAAAATTAGGGTTAGTTTTAGGTTTATCACCGTATAATTCACTGAACATCTGTTTTCAAAAAATAAATTATCAGTATCAAATTATGTATTTGTTATATTGTTTAACATCATTTTGAAACACACCTTCTTGTTATTATTGGGGTTTATTTTAGGCTGGCAGAATTTTTACCATAATACATAAAATGTTTAATTTAAAATGTTCATATTGCTTAAAGTAAAACTCTTGAAATAAAATGAAAAATTAATCTAGCTGTCCAATGATCAATGTATATGCACTAGCATGTTCATATCCAAAGCAATGTATATTTGTGTTTTATTGAAATGGTATATGAGTGCTTGTTGGTGTCTTTTGTTTGAGGGTTTGTTAGAAAAGAGTGTAAATTATTTTTACATTTTCTGCAGTACTGAAATGGAAATAAGTATTCATCTATTTTTTAAAGGACAAGGGGTTGGTCATACCAGTAGCTACAAACGCTCAATAAGTGTCTGTTTTTTATAGTTTTTGTCATGTTTCAAAAAAATCATTAACGTTGGTTGTGTCTTTATTTCTCCTTAGTGCCTGTTGCACCATATGTCTATGCTAGAAATCCTACATTCATTTTAGAAGTAATCGATTGTAACTTTTTTCAGTGCAATCACACATTATCAGAAAACTGTAAACATGACATTATATCAACTTAGATGATGAGCCATGTTATTGCTGGACAATTGAACATTTTTGAGTCTAAATGAGACCAAATTTTCATAACAATCCATGTTATCTTTTCTTCATTAATCTAGCATATTTGCTTATTAGGAATTCAGTAAATGCTGGGCACCTTGCAAGAGGCATGATGCCCCTTCTAGGTCACCAAGGCTGTTTATTTTATAAAATAAATTAGCCACTTAGTCACTTTTGCATTATGCTTATAAAAGATACTCTTCTATAGTTTTGTTTTTCTATAATGTTTTGGCCTAAATTTGGTATAATGAAAGTACTGCTTCATAGAATACAGTAAGGTATATAATATGCTCTTTAATTTTCTGAAAGATTTTGCGTGGAATTATAATGTCTTCTTAATGTTTGGTAGGATTTAAAAGTGACAATATTTGGGGCTGTAGTTTTGTTTTTTATTTGAGTTGTATCTACGTATTTTATTTCTCTAGTAGTTACAGAATTATTCTGGTTATCTAATTATTTAATTAGTTAAGTTTTGTTTTAATTTTCATCTCTCAGGGAATTTGTAAATCTCATCTAAGTTGTCAAATATATTAACATAAAGTTGTTCAAAATATTTTCACATTATCCTTTTGATATCTGCAGTGATGAAAGCTGTCTTTAATATTGTTAACTTTTATCTGCTTTATCCTGATCAGTGTGACAAAACTTTTTTGAAATTTATTTATTTTCTCAAAAAAATCTAACTTCTGGTTTTATATTGTTTTACTTATTTTTTTCTCTTTTTTAAAATTATACATTAAGTTATGTGATATATGTGTTTAACCAGCAGGTTTGTTACATAGATATACATGTGCTAGGGTGGGTTGCTGCACCCATCAAACCGTCGTCTACGTTGGGTATTTCTCCTAATGCTGCTATCCCTCCCCTAGGCCCCCCAACCCCTGACAGACCCTGGTATGTGATGTTCCTCTCCCTGTGTCCATGTGTACTCATTATTCAATTCCCATTTATGAGTGAGAACATGTGGTGTTTGGTTTTCTGTTCCTGTGTTAATTTGTTGAGAATGATGGTTCCCAGCTACATCCATGTCCTTACAAAGGATATTAACTCATTATTTTTATGGCTGCATAGTATTTCATGGTGTATATCCAGTCTATCATTGATGGACATCTGGGTTTGTTCCAAGTCTTTGCTATTGTGAATAGTGGTACAATAAACATACGTGTGTATATTTCTTTATAGTAGAATGATGTATAATCTTTTGAGTATATACCCAGTAGTGGCATTGCTGGGTCAAATGGTATTTCCGGTTCTAGATCCTTGAGGAATTGCCACACTGTCTTCCACAATGGTTGAACTAATTTACATTCCCACCAAAAGTGTAAAAGTGTTCCTATTTCTCCACATACTATCCAGCATCTGTTGCTTTCTCACTTTTTAATGATTGCCATTCTAACTGGTGTGAGATGGTATCTCATTGTGGTTTTGATTTGCATTTCTCTAATCACCAGTGATAATGAACTTTTTTTTATACATTTGTTGGCCACATAAATGTCTTCTTTTGAGAAGTGTCTGTTTATATCCTTCACTCACCTTTTGATAAGATTGTTCATTTATTTCTTGTAAATGTGTTCAAGATTTTTATAGATTCTGGATATTAGCCCTTTGTCAGATGGATAGATTGCAAAAATTTTCTCCCATTCTGTGGTTTGCCTGATCACTCTGATGCTAGTTTCTTTTGCTGTGCAGAAGCTCTTTAGTTTAATTAGATCCCACTTATCAGTTTTGTCTTTTGTTGTCATTGCTTTTGGTGTTTTAGTCATGAAGTCTTTGCCTATGCCTATGTCCCGGATGGTATTGCCTAGGTTTTCTTCTAGGGCTTTTATGGTTTTAGTTCTTATGTTTAGGTCTTTAATCCATCTTGAGTGAATTTTGTATAAGGTGTAAGGAAAGGATCTGAATTCAGTTTTCCGCACATGGCTAGCCAGTTTTCCCAACACCATTTATTAAATAGGGAATCCTTTCCCCATTTCTTGTTTTGTCAGGTTTGTCAAAGATCAGATGGCTGTAGATGTGTGGCATTATTGCTGAGGTCTCTGTTCTGTTCCATTGGTCTATATATCTGTTTTGGTGTCAGTACCATGCTGTTTTGGTTACTGAAGCCTTGTAGTATAGCTTGAAGTCAGGTAGCGTGATGCCTCCAGCTTTGTTATTTTGTTTAGGATTGTCTTTGCTATAAGGGCTCACTTTTGGTTCCATATGAAATTTAAACTTGTTTTTTTCTAATTCTGTGAGAAAAGTCAATGGTAGCTTAATGGGGATAGCATTGAATCTATCAATTACTTTGAGCAGTATGGCCATTTTCATGATACTAATTCTTCCTCTCCATGAGCATGGAACGTTTTCCATTTGTTTGTGTCCTCCCTTATTTCCTTGAGCAGTGATTTGTAGTTTTCCTTGAAGAGG
>NW_016807895.1:670000-671695 GCF_001698545.2 Rhinopithecus bieti
TTGCCTGTTCACTCTGATGGTAGTTTCTTTTGCTGTGCAAAAGCTCTTTAGTTTAATTAGATCCCACTTATCAGTTTTGTCTTTTGTTGTCATTGCTTTTGGTGTTTTAGTCATGAAGTCTTTGCCTATGCCTATGTCCCGGATGGTATTGCCTAGGTTTTCTTCTAGGGCTTTTATGGTTTTAGTTCTTATGTTTAGGTCTTTAATCCATCTTGAGTGAATTTTTGTATAAGGTGTAAGGAAAGGATCTGAATTCAGTTTTCCGCACATGGCTAGCCAGTTTTCCCAACACCATTTATTAAATAGGGAATCCTTTCCCCATTTCTTGTTTTTGTCAGGTTTGTCAAAGATCAGATGGCTGTAGATGTGTGGCATTATTGCTGAGGTCTCTGTTCTGTTCCATTGGTCTATATATCTGTTTTGGTGTCAGTACCATGCTGTTTTGGTTACTGAAGCCTTGTAGTATAGCTTGAAGTCAGGTAGCGTGATGCCTCCAGCTTTGTTATTTTTGTTTAGGATTGTCTTTGCTATAAGGGCTCACTTTTGGTTCCATATGAAATTTAAACTTGTTTTTTTCTAATTCTGTGAGAAAAGTCAATGGTAGCTTAATGGGGATAGCATTGAATCTATCAATTACTTTGAGCAGTATGGCCATTTTCATGATACTAATTCTTCCTCTCCATGAGCATGGAACGTTTTCCATTTGTTTGTGTCCTCCCTTATTTCCTTGAGCAGTGATTTGTAGTTTTCCTTGAAGAGGTCCTTCACATCCCTTGTAAGCTGTATTCCTAGGTATTTAATTCTCTTTGTAGTTATTATGAATGGGAGTTCACTCATAATTTGGCTCTCTGTTTGTCTGTTATTGGTGAATAGGGATGCTTGTGATTTTTGCACATTGATTTTGTATCCTGAGACTTTGCTGAAATTGCTTATCAGGTTAAGGAGTTTTGAGGCTGAGATGATGGGGTTTTCTAAATATGCAATCATATCATCTGCAAACAGACACAATTTGACTTCCTCTCTTCCTATTTGAATACCTTTTATATCTTTCTCTTGGCTAATTGCCCTGGCTAGAACTTCCAATACTATGTTGAATGGATAGGAGTAGTGAGAGAGGACATCCGTGTCTTGTGCAGGTTTTCAAAGGGAATGTTTCCAGCTTTTGCCCATTCAGTATGATACTGGCTGTGGATCTGTCACAAATAGCTCTTTTTATTTTGAGATAGGTTCCATCCATACCTAGTTTATTGAAAGTTTGTAGCATGAATGGGTGTTGAATTTTATTGAAGGCCTTTTCTGCATCTGTTGAGATAATTGTGTGGCTTTTGTCTTTGGTTCTGTTTATGTGATGGATTACTTTATTGATTGGTGCATATTGAACCAATCTTGCATCCCAGGGATGAAGCCAACTTGATCGTCATTGATAAGCTTTTTGATGTGCTGCTGGATTTAGTTTGCCAGTATATTGTTGAGGATTTTCACATCAATGTTTACCAGAGTTATTGGCCTGAAATTTTCTCTTTTTTTTGTTGTGTCTCTGCCATGTTTTGTTATCAGAAAGATGCTGGCCTCATATGGTACATCTAGTTCTAGATCCTTGAGGAATCGCCATACTGTTTTCCATAATGGTTGAACTAGTTTACAATCCCACCAACAGTGTAAAAGTGTTCCTATTTCTCCACATCCTCTCCAACA
>NW_016807895.1:673566-684866 GCF_001698545.2 Rhinopithecus bieti
CATGTTCTCACTCATAGGTGGGAACTGAACAATGAGATCACTTGGACTCGGGAAGGGGAACATCACACACCGGGGCCTATCATGGGGAGGGGGGAGGGGGGAGGGATTGTATTGGGGAGTTATACATGATATAAATGATGAATTGATGGGTGCTGACGAGTTGATGGGTGCAGCACACCAACATGGCACAAGTATACATATGTAACAAACCTGCACGTTATGCACATGTACCCTAGAACTTAAAGTTTAATAATAAAACAAAAATTTCATGAAACTGAGTTAGCTAATAAATTAATTCCCATCTATAAAAGAGCAATAATATGCCCTTTTATAACCTCCAAGTTTGTTGGAAGGAAAAAATAAGATAACCCATGGAAAGAACTACTAAGATCCAAATTGCTGTAGATAAATCCCTAATCCCTGACAATCCTTAAGACTGATAAATAGAACAGAAAAATTAAATGTGAAGATAACCTGGCACAACACTCCACATGCATTGGAGATAGATACGCATATACATGAGTGTAGGGGTGTGTGTGTGTGTATGTATAGTCAGAGATGTGTATATCTAGCAATGTATCTGTCAACTTATTGAGATAAAAATTAAAAATGTGTATTATAAGAAAAAAAAAAAAGAAAGATGCTGGCCTCATAAAATGAGTTGGGGGGATTCCCTCTTTTTCTATTATTTGGAATAGTTTCAGAAGGAATGATACCAGCTCCTCTATGTACCTCTGGTAGAATTTGGCTGTGAATCCATCTGGTCCTGGGCTTTTTATAGTTGGTAGGTTATTAATTACTGCATGCATTTCAGAAGTTGTTATTGGTCTATCCAGGGATTCGCCTTCTTCCTGCTTTAGTCTTTGGAGGGTGTATGTGTCCAAGAATTTATCAATCTCATCTAGATTTCTTAGTTTATTTTCATAGGGGTTTTTATAGTATTCTCTAATGGTAGTTTGTATTTTTGTGGGATCACTGGATATATCCCCTTCATCATTTTTTATTGTGTCTATTTGATTCTTCTCTCTTCTTTATTAGTCTGGCAAGTGGTCCATCTATCTTTTAATCTTTTCAAAAACACAGCTCTTCAATTAATTGATTTTTTGAGGGATTTTTTATGTCTCTATCTCCTTCAGCTCTGCTCTGATCTTAGTTATTTCTTGTTTTCTGCTAGCTTTTGAATTTGCTTTCTCTTGCTTCTCTAGTTCTTTTAATTGTGATGGTAGGGTGTCAAGTTTAGCTCTTTCCCACTTTCAATCCTGTGGGCATTTAGTGCTATAAATTTCCCTCTAAATACTGCTTTAGCTGTGTCCCAGAGATTCTGTTACATGTGTCTTTGTTCTTATTGGTTTCAAATAACTTATTTATTTCTGCCTTCATTTCATTATTTACCCAGTAGTCATTCAGAAGCAGGATGTTCAGTTTCCATGTAGTTGCACGGTTTTGAGTGAGTTTCTTAATCCTGAATTCTAATTTGATTTCATTGTGTTGTGAGAGACTGTTATGATTTCCATTCTTTTGCATTTGCTGAGGAGTGTTTTACTTCCAATTATGTGGTCAATTTGTGAATAAGTACAATGTGGTGCTGATAAGAATGTATATTTTGTAGATTTGGAGTGAACAGTACTGTAGATGCCTCTTAGATCCGCTTGGTGCAGAGCTGAGTTCAATTCCTGAATATCCTTGTTAAATTTCTGTCTCATTGATCTGTCTAATATTAACAGTGGGGTGTTAATGTCTCCCGCTATTATTGTATGGTAGTCTAAGTCCCTTTGTAGGTATCTAAGTACTTGCTTTATAAATCTGGGTGCTCCTGTTTTGGGTGCTTATATAAATAAGAATACTTAGCTCTTCTTTTTGCATTTATCCCTTTACCATTATGTAATGCCCTTCTTTGTCTTTTTTGATCTTTGTTGGTTTAAAGTCTGTTTTATCAGAGACTAGGATTGCAACCCCTGCTATTTTTTTGCTTCCCTTTTTCTTGGTAAATATTCCTCCATCCTTATTTTGAGCTTATGTGTGTCTTTGCATGTGAGATGGGTCTCCAGAGTACATCACTCCTATGGGTCTTGACTCTTTATCCAATTTGCCAGTCTGTGTCTTTTAATTGGGGCATTTAGCCCACTTACATTTAAGGTTAGCATTGTTATGTGTGAATTTGATCCTGTCATTATGAAGCTAGCTGGTTATTTTGCCCATTAGTTGGTGCAATTTCTTAATAATGCCTATGGTCTTTACAATTTGGTATGTTTTTGCAGTGGCTGGTACTGATTTTTCCTTTTGATATTTAGTGCTTCCTCCTGGAGCTCTTGTAAGGCAGGCCTGGTGGTGACAAAATCTGTTTGTTTGTAAAGGATTTTATTTCTCCTTTGTTTATGAAGTTTAGTTTGGCTGGATATGAAATTCTGGGTTGAAAATTATTTTCTTTAAGAATGCTGAATATTGGCCCCCACTCTTTTCTGGCTTGTAGAATTTCTACAGAGAGCTCTGCTATTAGTCTGATAGGCTTCCCTTTGTGTGTAACCCTACCTTTTCTTTGGATGCCCTTAACATTTTTTCCTTCATTTCAACCTTGGTGAAGCTAGTGATTATGTGTCTTGGGGTTGCTCTTCTTGAGGAGTATCTTTGTGGTGTTCTCTGTATTTCCTGAATTTGAATGTTTGCCTGTCTTGCTAATTTGGTGAAGTTCTCCTTGATAACATCCTGAAGAGTGTTTTCCAACTTGGTTCTATTCTCCTCGTCACTTTCAGGTACACCAATCAAATGTAGGTTTGGTCTTTTCACATAATCCCATGTTTCTTAGAGGCCTTCCTCATTCATTTTCATTCTTTTTTCTCTAATCTTGTCTTCATGCTTTATTTCACTAAGTTGATCTTCAACCTCTGATATCCTTTCTTCCATCTGATCAATTCGGCTATTGATACCTGTGTATGCTTCATGCAGTTCTCATGCTGTGTTTGNTGGATATGAAATTCTGGGTTGAAAATTCTTTTCTTTAAGAATGCTGAATATTGGCCCCACTCTTTTCTGGCTTGTAGAATTTCTACAGAGAGCTCTGCTATTAGTCTGATAGGCTTCCCTTTGTGTGTAACCCTACCTTTTCTTTGGATGCCCTTAACATTTTTTCCTTCATTTCAACCTTGGTGAAGCTAGTGATTATGTGTCTTGGGGTTGCTCTTCTTGAGGAGTATCTTTGTGGTGTTCTCTGTATTTCCTGAATTTGAATGTTTGCCTGTCTTGCTAATTTGGTGAAGTTCTCCTTGATAACATCCTGAAGAGTGTTTTCCAACTTGGTTCTATTCTCCTCGTCACTTTCAGGTACACCAATCAAATGTAGGTTTGGTCTTTTCACATAATCCCATGTTTCTTAGAGGCCTTCCTCATTCATTTTCATTCTTTTTTCTCTAATCTTGTCTTCATGCTTTATTTCACTAAGTTGATCTTCAACCTCTGATATCCTTTCTTCCATCTGATCAATTCGGCTATTGATACCTGTGTATGCTTCATGCAGTTCTCATGCTGTGTTTGTCAATTTCATCAGGTCATTTATGTTCTTCTCTAAACTGGTTATTCTACTTAGCAATTCCTCTAACCTTTTTTCAAGGTTCTTAGCTAACGTGCATTGGGTTAGAACATGCTTCTTTAACTCAGAGGAGTTTTACTCACCTTCTGAACAATACTTCTGTCAATTAGTCAAACTCATTCTCTGTCCAGTTTTGTTCCCTTGCTGGAGAGGAGTTGTGATCTTCTGGAAGAGAAGAGGCATTCTGGTTTTTGGAAATTTCAGCCTTTTTGCACTGTTTATTCCTCATCTTCGTGGATGTATCTACCTTTGGTCTTTGATGATGATCATCAACAGATGTGGTTGTTGTGTGGATGTACTTTTTGTTGATGTTGATTCTATTCCTTTCTGTTTGTTAGTCTTCCTTCTACAGTCAGGAACCTCTGCTATGGGTCTACTGGAGTTTGCTGGAGGTCCACCCCAGATGCTGTTTGCCTGATTATCACCAGTGGAGGCTGCAGAACAGCAAAGATTGCTTCCTGTTCCTTCATCTGGAAGCTTTGTTCCAGAAAGGCACCACCAGATGCCAGCTGGAGCTCTCCTGTATGAGTGTCTGTCGACCCCTGCTGGGAGTTGTCTCCCAGTCAGGAGGCATGCGGGTCAGGGACCCACTTGAAGAGGCAGTCTGTCCCTTATAAGAACGCTGTTCTGGGAAATCTGCTGCTCTCTCCTGAGCTGAAAGGCAGGACCTTTTATGTCTGCTGAAGCTGTGCCCATAGCCACCCCTTCCCCCAGGTGCTCTGTCCCAGGGATATGGGAATTTTATCTATAAGCCCCAGACTGGGGCTGCTGCTTTTTTTCAGAGATGTCCAGCCTAGACAAGAGGAGTCTAGAGAGGGTTTTAGACATTTTTAAAAAATACTTTTCTCTTTTATTATTTTTTGTTCTTTATTTTTTAGGGGTTTCATTTGTTCTCTTCTGTTTTTTGTCTTGTAAGCTGAGGTCATTTATTAAAGACTTGGTATTTTTCCAATATGTACATTATAGTAATGTAAATTTCCTTCTAAGTATAGCCATAGGCATTTTTCACAATTTTCTGATATTAGTAAATGTACTCCATTTTTTAAATTACTCACTATTTTTTGGTGAAACATTACCTGCCTAATAGGCACATAGGTGGGCCATGTATTATCATCTCATTTAACACTCTGTGACTTTACATTGAAATGTTTAAACCACTTATATTTACTATGATTATTGATACTGTTACATTTAATTATCATTTTGCTATTTGTTTTCTGATTTTTCCATCTCTTATTTGTTTCTACTTTCTTACTGTTTGCCTTATTTGGGTTAATACAGTATGTTTTATTCTATCTCATTTCTTTTTTAGCTTGTTATCACTCTTTTAAATATTTTGCTGAACGTAGACTTTTGATAGGACGTTTCTTATCAGTACAGTAAGATTTTGCTGTGTTCTTATATTTGTTTCTATCTTTGTTACATTACTTGTTTCTCAGTATGCTTTTAATCTGTCACTAGTTTTGAGCAGTTTAATTATTACATGTCTTACTCTAGTAGGCTTTACTTTTTTTTTCTCTTAGAGTTAATTGAGCTTCTTCAATTTCTGAGTGTATATGAGTGTACACCTTTTCTTAAACATAGAACATTTGTGGTCATTTTTTCTTCAATATGTTTTGCCCAACTCTATTCTCCTTTAGTCACTGTTCACTAGGTCTCTGTTTTATTTTATTTTCTTTCATTCTTTTCCTTTTGTCGTTTTGAACCTATTCAATGAGATTTTGAATCTATTCAAAATGACAAAAAGGAAAAGAAGAAAATAATTTATTCATCTCCATTATGAGAAGAAGTTCACTATTTTTTTTCCTGCAACATCATATCTGCTTTAATTTTATCCAGAGTATTTTTGAATCTTAGATATGTAGTCTTTTCTAAAACAAAACAAAACAAAACAACAAACAATAAATATAAAATTTCTGGTAGCAGTAAGAAAATGTATGAAGAAGTTGCTACGTAAATTTTGGTATATTTATACAATAGCATGTTATGTAGCCATTAAAATAACATTGAAGCAAACAAATAAGCAAACAAAAATAATGACATGAGAAGATGTTGCCAATATATCACAATATGTAATGTGCACTATGAGATATATGTGAACTGAATAATACCATATTTGTCACAGAAAAAAGTAGAGTATTAGAAAAATAATGTAAGAATATACCCTACAATGTTAATAATCTTTCAACAATGGATGTTCTTCCTTTGAACTCTTTGTTTTCCAAGTTTTCTGAGGTATATATTACTTTTGTAATTAAAAAAAAAAATGAAGTTTTAAAACATGAGGTTAGGCAATAAAAGGAAGCAGAAAAGTAATAACTATAGAAGGAGAAAAAAGAGTTCTTTAACATGGTATACATATTTTATATATTAAGGCATATATACATATATATATGCCTTCAAGTTCACTAATTTTTTTTCTGCAACATCTTATCTGCTTTAATTTCATCTAGAGTATTTTTGAATCTTAGATCTGCAGTATTTTCTTCAAGCGTTCTTTAATATAGTACACATATTATATACATATTATATATTAAGACATATATATATATATATATATATATATATATATTTGGGACGGAGTCTGGCTGTCTCCCAGGCTGGAGTGCAGTGGCGTGATTTCGGCTCACTGCAAGCTCCGCCTCCCAGGTTCATGCCATTCTTCTGCCTCAGCCTCCCAAGTAGCTGGGACTACAGGCACCTGCCACCATACCCGGCTAATTTTTTGTACTTTTAGTAGAGACGGGGTTTCACCGTGTTAGCCAGGATGGTCTCCATCTCCTGACATCGTGATCCGCCCTCCTCGGGCTCCCAAAGTGCTGGGATTACAGGCGTGAGCCACCGCACCCGGCCACATATATGCTTTTGAACATGTGTCTCTCTAGCATGCCGATTAACATTTAAAATATCATATTTAATTATATCAATGGTGTCTTTGGGGTTGTTTTAATTAATATATTTTCTTTGCATTCACATCTTTCTTCTTCTTTCCCTGGCTGTAATTTCTGATTGGATTACAGACATTGTGAGTTTTACTATGTGAAGCTAAACAGCTTCATATTTTAATAAATATTATTGAGTTTTGCTCTGATAGAAGATTAGGTTTCTTAAAACAGCTTAATTCTTTTGAATCTTGGTTTTGTAGCAAACCTTAATCTAGGACTAATTTTGCCCCATTAATCAAGTAGTATCTTTCTGAGTAGTCTACAAAAAGTCTTGCAAATTATGAGGTTTTCTACTTTGCCTGGTGAAGACTAGCTCCATTCACAGTTCATAAATTTTCTCCCCCTAATCCTTATGATTAGTTACCTCTGTCATTTCTTGTTTCCTGTTTCCACTCATATTCTCATAGTCAGCTGAAGAGCTGAATGAGATTCTCTTTAGATTTCTGTAGCTCCCTCTGTTACTTCTTCCTGCAAACTTTAGCCACATTAGTTTCCCTGCTCAACTCAGGGAGATTGGCAAACTCCACCTCTGTCCCCATGTCCTGCATTATGAAAACCCTATTCAGACAGCACAATGGGAAAGTTTTAGGGATTACCTCATTTGTTTCCCTTCTCTCGGGGTGATTGTCTTATTTTCTTACGTCCGGTTCTTTAAGAATTATTGTTTAATGTATTTTTTCTGATTTTTTGTGTTTTAGTAGTATGGTAAATCCAGCACCTGTATACGTGTTTGCCAAAAGAGGAATTTAGGGAAAATATTTTAAATATATCCCTGCTTACATAATTGTAGTAATTCATTTTAAAGGATGTGGATGACACAGGAAATTCTATAGTCCATAAGACAGCTATGATTCTCTCCTCTATAGATATTCTAGTGTTATTTAACTGCTTTCCACCAAATATTCCATTTTTTCATACAATTTTTCAATCTGCTATCTCACTTATATATGATTGAATTTGTTATACATATATGTCCATAGATTTTTAAAATTTTATTTTCTAATGACATTAAAACTCTTAAACTTCTATTGTATAAATAATATACTATCATGTATATTATACATAATAAATAAATGTTTAGATTAGAGATATATTCAATCTTTACATACACTCATATACTTGGTGTGTATGTGTATATAAAATCTCCCCTATATATGATAATTTCCATGTGTGTATATAAAACCTCTGCTATATCTGACAGTTTCCCATGGACATAATTTCAAAAGTAAAATTTCTCATTCAAAGACCGATAGTAAAATTTGCAAACTTGCTTCCCGGTGTTTAAAAAATGGCTTTAAAAAAATTCAGTTTAAATGTCCTCCAGAAATATTTGTTTTGTATAGGGTACTCAAGTCCTAGAAATAATCAATTATAATTTAACCTGTAACATCTCAAGAATTATTATAAGGAGAGGGAAAATATTGAGAGAAATTAATCTCAAATTGTATTCTTCAGTTGGTACTACCAATTCTGCCAATTTATAAGGCCATACCGGAAAGCATAGCATGGAGGATGGCTCCTGTTAGCATTTAAAATGTGTGCGAAAAAGCTTTAGATATCCAATTATAGTGTGAAGAAAAATCAGCAATAATTCAACAAGAATGCAACATTGTAACATGGGACTGTTTTGTTTGCGAAGATCAAATTTAGAAGGATGACTGATCTCAGAGCAGAAATAGGCTATGATAAGCATCACAGAGAAACATTTTTCCAGGGAAAGATTGGGAACTAATTCTCATCCACGATTAGATCTGTTCATCAAATATATTTTCTGAAATACATCTGCCACTTGCAACATGAGATTATGGTTACAATTAGCAGCTGTTGTCAGCTCTGCTTCACCTCATTAGTAATCATGGATCTCCAAAGTTATAGGGTTGATTATAGCTTTACAAGATCTGAAAGAACGTGTTGCCTCATTTTACACCTATTTTATGCTTAATGTATTTAAAGTTCAATGATTTTTAAAAGATCCTTTCTACTGCTGTGGAATTGAAAAGCAACAAAACAAACTTTCTGGTGAGGGATTTAATTATGCCTCAATAAAATGTCCATGACTTCAGAATAAACTGGAATAAATGTGTAAGTGCATTCGTATAGTAGTGCTTCTCTCATATTTGCTTGATTTTATTGCAAAAGGTAAAATAATAATAATCTAACAAGAATATCATGAATCTCTGCAAAAAAGATTTGAACTAATTTTTCAAATGAAATTATAAATAATATCATTGTACAGCTAATACTCAACATTCATTTTTGAGGTGTACTGAAGGTTGGCTAGACCACAGCTATGAGGAACATGCTTCTGGAAAGCAGTAGCTGAAAAGTAAAAACCAAATGATGTTCTAGCTAAATTGACTTAGTCAGTGGAAGAAATATATGGAATCTAGTAGAGAAAAAGGAATGAATTCTTGACATAATTCTGCATATTACTCATTCGTTCTGGTGTCTGTGATTGAGTTTAGATTATTTGTGCTAGGTAAAAATATAGATATCTGATACATGCTTGACTTTTAATGATAGAACACAAAAATATAAAGCAAATAAGAAAAATGAAAAGCAGAGTTCAACTTCCACAGGAAGAGAGCCCCTGTGCTCTCTTTCGCATGTTATTTGATCCCTATATGATTGGATCCTGTCTCTGCAGAAAGTATTCATACAAAAAATTATGACGATGGCCTTTTAAAACTGATTGTTCAAAATTCAATGCAGGGGGATCAATAAAATATTGTTGTTTTAGTAGGCCATCTGCTGGAACATAGAGATAGCTTTGTTTTGTGTTAAGGGTTTATCAGGCTCTTTCTGGTCATTTGTGGTAATCCAGTGTATTTATTATTATTAAGTAAATCAGAATGTCCTATTCTGGGTGAAAAGAGAAGTTTGGCTGCTAAGTAAAAGAAATTTATCTCTGAGCTTTGACAAATTGTGAGACATCATTTGCACTGGAAACAAAAATTTGAATGTAGACCTGGAAGTTGGCGCTGTCAAAGTTAAAAGTGAGCTATGTCTGTATCATCCGTGAGTTTCTTTCATGAATTCTTAACGTGAAAAATAGTGTCTTTCAAGGTTGTACCTAAGAGTAAGGTGGTCAGAAGCCTAAATCTATTTTGATCCTGAAAAAAATATACAAGTGTATCAAAGCTTGATTTTTATCATGTTGCAATTGTTAGCTATTTCTCAGTCATAGAAATATCATCAGAATCTCTAGGCTAAACACTAGGGCAACTAGCAATGAGCACAAAAGGAAATTTTATTTTCCTCTTTGATCTTCAATGCAAGCAGTAGGAAGAAATTCCAGATCTATTCAGACATAAGCAGGTAATGGTTAACTATTGACCTTTCCAACAGTAGAGAGAAATATTAACAGCTGAATATTATGAAATGAGCTTCCTTCATTCAATGCACAGCTGTAGTTATGTTCTTTTGCTTCCTCTTTCTTTGTGTATATTTTAGGTTTATTTTTATTCATAAGCAGAATTTGTGTAGCTAAGGAAAATAAAATATTTTGTTGTTCCACTGATTTTATTTGCTTTTCTCTCAAAAACCTTATAATAGTGATTTGGTCCCAACATCAGTAAAGCCCACATCAGGAATTGTAAGAGAGTTGAAACCTATAGGTAGGAAACATAATATTTTGTTTCATGTTAGCACAATTGGAAATAGAGGTTTAAAAGAAAAATTTCAATATGACTTACATGCTCAATTTTACTACATTGTGATTTTGCAAATCAGATCTATCTCTGAAAATAATCTGACAAAGAATTGTTGGCTAAAAGCCAGTATGACATTTGCTTTTAGAAAAAAAAAATATATGTACATATATATACACACATATATACGTATATATGTGTGTATGCTGTTGTGCGTTATTATAAATTTTTATATCTAGGTTTCTATTTCTCCTTTATCCCCTTAGGACTTCCCACCCAAGAAATATAAGCTACTCTCGAGCAGTGGTCTTATGTCAAATGAGTGTATTTTAAGTGCCTAAATTCTTTTCATAACACCATGTGAAATTTTACAATAATGATTATTGAAAAACGGAGGGAATACTGTCATTTGCATGTACTTCTGTTGTGCGTTGTAGAATCCTGCTGAATGACAAAACAGAGATGACTGAAGTGGTTCCATGTACAGGGAGTGAGGTAAAACCTGAGACCAACTATATAAGTTTTATAGTCATTCCATTATTGAGATGACACTCGATACCTTTTTCCAAAGGACCAAATACTCTTTTTGAAGCAGTATCTATGACTCTGCAATAATCGTTTTATAAAATTTAGCAGAAAATAAATTAAGCAAGTATCTTCATGTACTATATTAAATTGTTAAATTATGATCAGACCCGTTCACTTAATAGATCCCTGAAGTTCAGCATAATGCTTAAACAATAGATTAAATAGTATGTCTTTTAATAAACAATTCAAACAAAAAAGTCATACAATTTAGGTTAATGTATGTTCACCCAATAATTTAAAAATTGCCAATACTTCATAACGTTTTAAAACCTAAATATCAGCTGGGCGCGGTGGCTCAAGCCTTGTAATCCCAGCATTTTCGGAGGGCCGAGGCACGAGGATCACAAGGTCAGGAGATTGAGACCATCCTGGCTAACACGGTGAAACCTCGTCTCTACTAAAAATAGAGAAAATTAGCCAGGCGCGGTGGCGGGCGCCTGTAGTCCCAGCTACTTGGGAGGCTGAGGCAGGAGAATGGCGTAAACCCGGGAGGCGGAGCTTGCAGTGAGCTGAGATCCGGCCACTGCACTCCAG
>NW_016807895.1:685682-688740 GCF_001698545.2 Rhinopithecus bieti
TATATATATATATATTATCTTACAGATAGGTCTGAATTTCTCTACATCAGAAGTTCAGTATGTGTCTCACTGGGCTAAAGTCAAGGTGGCGGTGTGAACAGGGCCATATTTCTTTCTGTATATTCTAGGCAGAGAATTGCTTTCTGGATCATTTAGGTTGTGAGCAGATTTCAAGTCCTTGCAGTTGTGTGGGCGAGGCCCCTGTTTCCTTGCTGGATGTCAGCTTAAGGACTACTCACTGTTTCTAGAGGCTGTCTATGTTCACTATGTATTGGTTTGTGGCTCCGTTCCTTCAGCTTTAAAGCCAGCAAAAATGGGTCAAGTATTTCTCATTCTTCAAATCTGTTCTCTTTTTTTCTTCTGTTTCATCTCTGTAAACCAATTTTCTGCCTTCCCATGTCACTTTGTTTGTTTTTGAGAGGGAGTCTCACTGTGTCACCCAGGCTGACGTGCAGTGGTGCCATCTCGGCTCACTGCAACCTCTGCCTCTGGGGTTCAAGAAATTCTCTTGCCTCAGCCCCCCCAGTAGCTGGGACTACAGGCGCCCGCCACCATGCCGGGGTAATTTTTGTATTTTTAGTAGAGACGGGGTTTCACCATGTTGGTCAGACTGGTCTCGAACTCCTGACTTCAGATGATCCACTCACCTCTACCTCCCAGAGTTTTGGGATTACAAGCTTGAGCCACCGCGCCTGGTCTTCCCATTCCACTTTCAAGGGCTCATAGGATTAAACTAGGCACGCTTTGATAATCAGGGTAATTCTCTGTTTCAGTGATTTGAACGTCTTCACAGGTTCTGGGGATTAAGGTATAGACATCTTAGGGAGAGGAGATATTATTTTACCAACTCCAGAGTGATACAAAGCTTACAATGACGTCCTCCACATACAGCCCTGATGAGAAAGTCACAGAACTCTGTGGTGATATAACATTTCATTTTGATTTGATATAAGTTGGAGGGATAGATTAGAGGAAGACCTTGATTCAGCTGGATGTTCCTTGAATAAAAAGCCATTCAAGAGCAATGTATTTTATAATAGCCTTCTCAATATTTGCTTATAGAGGACTCTGGACACAGTTATGTATTTTTTTTAACATACTTTCGATTTATTCATTACTATTGGCTCAATGAAGTTTAACATTACTGTTTAATGTGTCTCAAACACAGCAGTAGGCCTATGATAGGATAAGTGAACCAAGTGATACTTAAGAACTCATTTTAACAGCTGCCACTGGGATACATGTGTATAAATAACAGTTCTAAAGTACACATAACTGTGGAATAGTAAGTGGAAAGAGTCAAATATATGAAATTGCTCAAATAACAATTCCATAGAATAAAAATTCAAGAAAGTTGTTAGCATTTTACATTTCATGTATTTGTCAGATCATTGTGGAAATTACCTATAACTTTAAGAAAGAGTAGAACTAGTAACCTCAGAAGAATGCTGGATTTATGAGTCTCTTCTGCCAGGTACTCTGTGGATCGGCATACTGATATGGACCGTATTTTCGGCATCCACTCAGAAAATGGCTCTATTTTCACTTTGAAAGCCCTTGACCGAGAATCATCTCCTTGGCATAACATCACTGTTACAGCCACAGAAATAAGTAAGTTGGAGCTACATCTACCTGAACACACTGTCTTTCATCAAAGTGGTAAAATAATAGCACTAGCTAGACTCATTTTCTTGAGTGGTATGATTGTATCCTTAGCAAGATCTTAGAGAAATGGCTTAGAATGTCAACACATTTTAAATTATTTCTAAGGATTATCAAATAATTCATTCATTTCAAATTTGCTTTTCTTTTACACCTTAAATAGGAGAGAAATATAATTTAACGTCATAAAATAATCTAAGAAAATTATCTATTACAAATAATACCTCATTCTCAATTATGTTTTCCTCAATTTTATTGTGCTTTTCATTTGGACCATGTAAGAGAGCTGAGATATTCATCAGCAGCCCAATTGAGAAAGTGAACACCACAAAAGGATCTGTTGCTAAGCTACAAATGGGTGAGTGGTTTCACTGCTTCTGTGTAAATGAGACTGAAATCTTACACATGTTCTCGTTGCAGATAACCCAAAACAAAGTAGCCACATCCCTGTCTTCATCAGAATTCTAGATATAAATGACCATGCTCCGGAATTTGCCATGTATTATGAAACATTTGTTTGTGAAAATGCAAAACCTGGGCAGGTAAATAAAATCATTAAAACTTAAAAGAATATATGTTCTCTTTACAAAGTCAAATGACATTACATCACTTTATTTGCAGGATTTCTTTTGTGCAAACTGTTGTCAATACTTCATGTCCACCATTTATTTATCCTTAACAAAGAACTCACAGTGATTTTAAAAGGTGATTTAAAATGTTTTATAATGGAATCAATAATATAGTGGGGAATATTATAACATATGATTTAATTTATATACTAGGTTTATAGTGAATATCACATATGTAGAAGCTGTTAAGTGCATTCATAATTATGCTTATCTTATAATTATAAGATCTATAATTATAATTATCTGAGTTATCTTCACTAATAGAATGAAAATATATCATTAAATAAAACATGAAGTATGAAAATGAAATTGTTTCATGTTACTATAAAGGTAATCATAATCATTGTTTTCTTGATTACATTTTGCCACTTTTAATAGTTTTAGGAGATTTTGATATGAGTGATATTTTGTAAGTTTTACAGTTTCATATCATTGAAATGAAGTAGATTTGTTTGTAAAAGAATTACGAAGTCTTCTTACAAAGTAATTCTTTCAAAAGTACATAAAGTAATTCTAAGTAAATGCAGAATATGCTCATTTTTGACAAAAATATAGTATTTTTCTGTAACAGTAACTGCATAAATTTTACCAAAAGTAACTTAACCATTTAGTTAACTACTTTAAAGATAAAATAGGTAGATGTTAAGAATCATCGGCCGGGTGCGGTGGCTCAAGCCTGTAATCCCAGCACTTTGGGAGGCCGAGACGGGCGGATCACGAGGTCAGGAGATCAAGACCATCCTGGCTAACACGGTGAAACCCCGTCT